>NC_133620.1:224630529-224765529 GCF_048593235.1 Sminthopsis crassicaudata
ATTGTACTACCTAGCTGTCCCAATAAACATAATAGTTTGGTTCTAATATCGAGGGCATTGGAAGAGAAATGGGTATTCAGATTAGCAACAATAGATTGGAGTCATATTGTGAAGGGCTTTAAATGACCAACAAAATTGGTAATTTTTCTAAGAGGTAATAAAGAGGTATTAAATCAAGCCTGTGCTTTAGGCATGGAAAATGAAAAAAGTGTAAAAGATACTGGAGGTAGAAACTAGGCTTGGTAACTCATGAATATGGGGTGGAGGATAGTTAGAAAAGAAACATGAAAGATGATTCCTAATATATAACTCTGGATGATTGGAAGACTGATAGTATTCACAATAGAAATAAAGATTTAGAAAGCTGATGGATAAATAATTAGGTTTAAAAATATTATGTTGCTGAATGAGGTATCTATGGAACCTTCTGAAGGATACATCCAAAAGATAATTGAGGACATAGAATTGGAAGTTAGGGAAGAGATGGGACTTAGTTGCATATTTTTGGAAATTATCTGCTAGAAATGATATTTGGATCCATGAGATTTGGTATGATCACTGACATACCAAATGCAGAAAAAAAAAAAAAAAACCAAAACAAAACAAAACAAAAACAGGTGAACTCCCAGAACACAGTTTTGGTGCAAATTGATGTAAGGCAGAGAGAATCCTGAAAATCAGCAAAAGAGATTTAGGAGACCTCAAGACTAGGAATTATTTTGGAACTAAAACTAGATGTAGGAGGAACAAGGGGATGGTAAGAGTGGGAGTAAAATCAGAGAGAAGCATTTCAGTGTTTTGGTTGTTGGGAGATAAGCAGTTTCTGAAAATATTGAGGTCTAAAAAGTTACATTTTCCCTGAATGGTGGAGGTGGCAGCAGCTGAGAAGGTCTAAGGTGTAGGACTGTTCATTCAAAATAAGTATTGATGTCATTCATCAAGGATGATAGCAGGGATTAGAATAGAGGCAAAGACTGTTAGCCAAATGTTGAATTGTTGGAAGGGGAAATTGTCTTGCAATTCAATATATGGTAGCAGCTAGGATCTTATCAATAATGCTACCTAAAATACAAGGTGGGAACAATAAAACATTCACATTTTAATGAGACATTTGCCTTACTTTCCTAAAGTCTGATTCCTTTCTGTTTTATATCTGTTAGAACATAATTAATTATTTGAAATAAAGCTTTGAACTCTATTAATTCCCTCCAGAAGTGTTCTGGTGAACTCTCTTCTGTGAATCAATTATCAGGGTCCATTTTCAGGGAGTGTTGTTTTGGGGGCAGGAATTAGAATTCATAAATTCAGAGAATACATATGTTAATTAGCTACATTATCATTTAATCAGTGCAATGCAGGGTTTTGCTCAATTGGTAAGCTATTCTCTAAGTCTTTAAAGTCACAGAAAAACAACAAGGTGATTTCAAAATTATGAATGGGAAGAGTGTTTGTTATTATGTACATTTATTCATCCTAGTGGGTCACTGGAGGACAATATCCTCCCACAGTGGAAGGGAAGAGTAAATAGGAAATGAAAAGATTCTAACAGTTGGAGGTGGGTGGACTAGAAAAATAGATAAGAGTAATCCTTAAAGTTGAAGTTCAACCAGAATGTAGAAGTATAAAGAACTATAAATCTTAAGTCATAGAGAAAGGTCATAATTTAATTCCTTAAGCCTCATTATGATAGGGAAGCACACAACTGCCCCCATAAAGAATTGAAAGACACATGTGTGATGCAATTTCACATGAACAGGAAAGCCCTATATCCACCCAAATCTTCCCCAATAAGCTAGCTGATGGCTAAACTTCCGCTTTTACAGTTTTATTGCTTTAGCATTAGCCTGTGATTGTTTTTTGGAATGCAAATATTCCTGGAAGGAGGAACATATTAGCTAGGGGTTTTTAACTTTATTTTGTGCTATAGACCCTTTTAACAGTTTGGTGAAGTCTAGGGACTCCTTAGAATAATGCCCTTAAATATATTTTAAAAATTTGGAATCAGGACAGCTACATGGTACATTAGCCTTGAAGTCAGGAAGACCTGAGTTTGAATGTAACCTCAGATACTAAATGAGTTCTAACTGTGTGATCCCATGCAAGTCATTTAACTCCAATTGCTAAAAAAAACCCAACCCCCAAAAAACAAAAAAACAAACTACAAAAAAACAATTTATGATTACAAAGGGAACATTCTCAAATGCTCTATCATTCAACTCTAAATCAATTAAATTCAAGAAACATTTATTAGAAGATCACTATGTTTAAGTTGAGTCTTAATGGGAATGAAGAGTGAGAGTAAGTTTAGAAGAGGTGGAGCTGAGGTTTCCCCAAGTCCTTTTCTCCTACTCGTACGCCTTTTCTCCTTTTCCTCTTCTTCCCCCTTTTCTTTCTCTTTCTCTTTTTCCTGCTCCTGTTTTCCTCTTTTCTTGCTCCCTTTCTCTCTCCCTTCTCTCTGTACTCTATATAATACAGATATGCATAAACATGTGTATGCATGTGTATGTATATGCACACACACATATATCCCATACTCTCCATATGTATATATAACATTGTACTAAGTGATGAAGATAGAAAAAAAAAGCAAAAAAAAAAAAAAAAAAAAAAAAAAAAATCCCTGCTCTCAAGGAGCTCACCCTCTATTGGAGGAAACAATAATGCACAAAAACAAAAAAATAAATAAATGAATGAATAAATAAATAAATAAGTAGATAAATAAATATATATATATATATATATATATATATATATATATATATATGTGTGTGTGTGTGTGTGTGTGTGTGTGTGTGTGTGTGTGTGTGTGTGTGTGTGTATGTCAAATTGGAAATGACCATTAGAGAAAAGTCACTAGAATTAAAGAGGATTGGGAAAGAATTCTTGTAGCAGATAAGATTTTAGTTGGGGCTTGAAGGAATACAAGAGGCAGAGATGAGGAAGAAGAAAATTCCAGACATGAGGGAAATGAAAGTACACAGTCAATAATTAGAATGTCTTCTTTGAGGAATAACAAAGAAATTATTGTTACTGGATAACAGAGTGCATGAGAGGAGAAGAAAGTCTAAGAAGACTGGATTGGTATAAGAAGACCAGATTGTGAAAGATTTTAAGAGACCAACAGAAGATTTTATATTTGATCCTGAAGGTAATAGAGAGCCATTATAGTTTATTCAATGGGAGTAGCATGTTGAAACTATGCTTTAGGACAATAGATTTGATAGATGAGTGGAGGATAGACCAGCATGAGATGATTCTTGAAGCAGGAAAAGCAACTAGTGTTTTTACTGTTCAGTCATGTCTCTGGTGTACCCACTTTTTGACACCATTTGGGTCAGAGATACTGGAGTATCTTTCTCCAGTTCATTTGGTAGGTGAGGAAACTGAAGCAGACAGGGTTAAGTGACTTGCTCAGGTTCGCATTGCTATAAATATCTGAAGCCAGATTTGAACTCAAGAAGTTGAATCTTCCTGAGTCTAGGCCTGGCACTCTATCTACTGTGCTGCATAGCTCCCTCAGGCCTACTGGTAAATTATTCTAGCAGTCTAAGTGTGAGGTGATGAGGATCTGCACCAGGATAGTTGATCAGAAGAGAAATAGGGGGGAGGGGCATAAATAAGATATATAAAAATAAAAAGAATGAAGTTGACCACTGATTGGACATGGGGATGAAGAGAGTAAGAAGAGGGGAGTAGTTAAGAATGATACCTAGAGTGTGAGCTTGGATGAATGAGGCAATAGTGGTACTCTTGACAATAATAAGGAAGTTAGAAAGAGGAGAGGATTTGACAATAATAGGGAAGTCAGAAAGAAGAGAGGTTTTGAAGGTTTAGGTTTAAACACATTGAATTCGAGGTGTCTATGAGACATTTTATTAGAATTGTCCACAAGGTAACTGGACATACCAGATAAGAATTTTGGAGAGAGGAAATTTATGTATGTGAAAGCATGCATGTAGCCCATGAAAGTTCTGGGGATTCTTATCCCAATTCCTCCTCCACTGACGAGGTTCAGCCCTGGGACTAAGCATGGATCCATTTGGTCCCAGTAAATCTCTCCATTTAATAAATAATTGAATTTTCTCTAATCTCTATCTTGTTCAGTTTCTCCAGCACTATATTTTGGAGCTCCACAGTGAGATGTTAGAAAATGAGCAAGATTAGAGATAAGAGACTTTCTGGTCTCTTGCTTGGGCCTCACAGTGGCTGAGGATCTGAATTCTTGGCCTAGAGAGGCCGGCTCCCCTGGATTTTTTTTCCCAGAACCTCTGGGAAAGAGAGCAGTTTCCAGCCACAACAACCTGATGGTAGACACCCCCATTTCTGCCACAGGAGAGTAAGTCTGTATGGGTACCTTTTGGGGTACCACCTGTTCTGTTTGTATAAGAAGGCCTTATACCTGTTCTGCTGTATGTTAGCATCTGGATTCCCAGAATTACAAAATGCTGAAGGGCATAAATTCTGGGAGTAAGGTCTTCTGGACACAGGTGACCCTACCTGGGTGTCTAAGACACATCTGTATGCCAGTTGGCACAACTCTGGGCATTCCAGAGTATAAATCTGGGTGTCTTTTTTAAAGACACCATCTGGCTAAAAAAAAAAATAAATAAAAAAATAAAAGCGCTCCATTTGGATTATGGGAGGGAAGACTGGAGCTGACAATTTCCCTCGGGGCTATTCTTTCTAGACAGCCCCTAGTCTGTGTTAAATGTTTTGACTGCACAGTCTATGTGTGTTCTATGTTCTGTGATTTGTTTGTCTGTTTTGTTCATTTAAGAGCTCTGTTAAGTTTAAGAACAATGATCAGTGTTGCAACTGTACTTAGTATAACACTGAACTCCAGCTGGAGAAAACATTTGATTAGGAATTTTAGGATGATTCTAAATTTGGGAAATAATGTTACTGTTGCCTTTGCATGCCTGATTTGTTTTGAGTATTCTTTTGGGCAGTTTTTAAATTGTGGGAAATAATGTTACTGTTGCCTATGCTGGCTAGATTTAGCATAACATCTTAAAAGAACAATAGCCTGTTAAAGTGCAGTTCTGTTAACTTCTTAAAAGGGGTAACATGCTTACCCCCCCTTTTTTTTTTTTTTTTTTTTTTTTTGCTTAAAAGGGGTAGCAAAAAGGATCTGACTTCTGAAGGCTTCAACTCTGGCCAAATTGCAGTTTAGGATAAGTCCATTGGGAATAATGGCCACATGGGGCCAGAGGGAGAGAAAGAAGCTATGCTGTTTCATTATTTGAAATTTGATAGGAAAATCAGTTTTATATTACTGGGAATTCAAAGCTGTATTTAGTATGGTTCAGAGTTTGTTACCTATATTATAACATTGTAAATGATGTTTTAAATCCAGCTCTGCTGGACATGTGAGTTTTATGATATCTTCCTCCTTCCCAACCCCCCCCTCCCACTGCTTTCTGCTACTTTAAAGGTTGGGTGGGGTAGGGATCTTTTGTCTTCAAAGGTGAAGATTAAACTCACCCCCTACTGCTCTCTGATACTTCAGATCTGGAGCATCTAGTTAGCCTGGGATGCAGTTTAGTTCACCTTCCCTCCCCCATGCCTGTTTGGAGGTGGAGTGGGGGGGGGGAAGGGCAGCCACCTAGAATCCTTTCCTTCCCCCCTCCCTCTAAACTGTGTTCCAGCTGTTTTCTATCAAGTTGTAGCCACCTGGTTCTTGGCTAAAAGGAACAAACTGATTCATATAAATATAAGCTTATGGTAAATATCTGTTTAGGATTTGTCTGAAACTTTGGTTAATGGGATTTGTTATTGGAAGTAAAATTTCTTGTAAGATTTCTGTAATCAGAGCAATGGTCAATAAGAAATTGTTAATGCAATTCAAGTATATCATACCTTCCTGTTTCTAATCTAGTTATCTGTAATCATTATATACTAAATACTTGAGCAAATAAGTATTTAGTCTGGTCATCTATCGGCTACTAGATATTGCCTCTGGATAGTCAAGGTTTTTTTTAGGGTTTATAACTAATGAGAGGCCACATCTTGTAGCAGTCCTTGTGGACCAGTCTTTCTATCTCCGACTGTTCTAACTTTTCTTTGTTAGATTTGTTTTTGCTTCTAGATTTGGTCAAATTACAGATATTGACTTGCTTCTGGGACCAGATTGAACTTTGATTGTCAATGTGACATTATACCCATCCCCCTCCTGGGACTGAGCATCTCTGCCCACCTTCAGCAGGAAGCCATTTTTGAGAAAACCATCGCCTCTGCTCCTGATGTAATTTAGACTGATATGGGGGAGTGACTCAATTTCCCAATGATTTTAACCCACCTGATTATTCCTGAATCTGGCAATAATTCTTCCATGAATAAAAGTAGTCCTGCTTAAATATCTTTGTAAAAGGAATGTAACTAAACCTGCTGTTCCTTGATGTGTGAATTCCATTAGATTGTGGACTCTTTGAAGGTAGGGTATGGCTTTTGCCTCTTTTTGTATTCCTGGTGTTTAGTCTAGAATATAGCTGGCACCTAACTAATATTTATTGACTATCTCCAAAGGAGAAAATAGGGCAGCTAGGTACTGCAGTGGATAGACTAGATGGTCTGAAGCTAGGAAGTTAGGAAGACTCCTTTTCCTGAATTCAAATCTGACTTCAGACACTGACTAGCTGTGTGACTCTAGACAAATCATTTGATTCTATTTGCCTCAGTTTCCTCATCTGCAAAAATGATCTGGAGAAGGAAATGAAAGATTCTAGTACCTTTGCCAAGAAAATTCCAAAAGGGATGATGAATTGAACATGATTGAAAACAACTAAACAACAACAAGAACAATGAGAAAACTTCTGTGGGTGAAGATAGTAACTACTCTGTAATTAATAGTTTTTAAGGTGTATTGAGACTTGTTATAAAAGTTATAAAAATGTTATAAAATCATTTAGTGCCTTCATGATAACACTTGAATCCAGAATTCCCAGGCCGACTATCTATACCATGGAATTTCTCCCCCTTTATGTCACAATGAAGATGCAATCTAGTTTTTTGTTTTTGTTTTTTGCTTTTTCCCCCATTCCAGCTCTGGGGAGAAAAGCCTTTCTCCTAACCTGGACTTGTTATCCCTAGCCATGGTATTGACTGGTCTTATAAATAACCACAGGAAGCAAAATTATTTTTTTGTCCTCTTTCCCCTTCCTGGGAAGGGGTATGTAATTTGGCCTCTTTTCATGTAATCAGGAAGATTTGGCTCACATAGGCAAGAGAACAGAGATTCTGTATTTATGCTGTTTCATGTGGTTGCCAATGTTGCCACAATTGTCTGTAATAAATGTTTCCTGTATTCCACATAACTACAGTGCCTCTTTACATATTTCAGTACTCCCATTGCAAGCATTTTCTTACCATATTCCCGAGTTTATGGCCTTCTCTTTAAAGTGTCCTTACTGCTAATGAGGACTCCAATTTTTCCCTCTGGCCTGTTGTACTTTCAGTTTCAGTCAGAAGAATAGACCCTATATTCTTGCATTTTTTTTTCTTGTTGAGATTTAAAGATTAAATCCATCAGCTGTTTTCAGACACCTGGAATGCCTTGCATGGAAGCTATATAGTTAATCAATCACAAATATTTATTAAGTGCATCCTATGTTGCAAGCCTTGTATTGAGTTCTGAGAAAACAAAGATTTTAAAACTCCCTATTCCTCAAAATTTGATATTCTACTGGAAAAAAATGGCAAAAAGATGACATATACAAAGTAATCCTAGAAAGAATATTATTATAAAGCCTGACAAAGACCTCTTGTTGAATACTGCATTTAAACTTTTAAATGGAGATTCTGTAAAAGGGGAAGTTAAAAGGAAGAGAATTCTGGGAATGATGAATAAGTAGGACAAAATCACAGAGATGGAAAATAATTCTATATCTTTTTATCTATTTTACAACCAAGCTAATTCTATGAGCCTATACTTAATTGCCAAATTCATTAGCTTTTTCTCATTCTTTAACCTCCTGGACTGTCTTAATGTATTCTGGAAATGGGATTTGTTATGAGAACAATTTTATTCATATTTGTACAATGTCACATCTCTGATTCTTAAAATATCTTTTTTGGAACTTAGAATGAAAGTTGTTAGAGCTTTGTGATTATTTCATTTTTATTTTTATAACCTCAGTGCCTAGATAAGATGGATGCTTTGTAGATATTTATTGAATTTCTTATCTTAGAGTTCTATTCTCAAAATCTCTTAGAATAATAGTCTTACTTTAATGAAATAGTAAATGATTTAATCATTTGTCTTCTATAGCTTCTATTATAGTAAAATTCCATTTAGTCAAAAAACATTTACTTGACATTTATTGTAATTAAATTTTACCTGAAAAAAACCACACATAGCTATTTATCTATTTAACGATCAATTTTTGAATATATTTCCTTTCATCTTTTCCCTCTTTATTTTTCCTAAAGTGTCTTGAACCCAATCTGAAAATATGAAAGAAATGAGTCAACTGAATACTCTCAGCAAATAGGAGATTGAAAAAAAAAACAAAACCCTTATTTTACTTTTTGTTGTTGTTCTTAGTCTCCTTGCATATTTTAGGTACTTTTCAAAGGTAATCGATTTCCACTTTACTATTTCCTGAAAATACTAAGCTAAAATAACTGTCATTGAACATTGTCTAAAAAAAGGCTCCCCAGGTAGCTTTGTAATACTTAATTTGCTATAGCCTGGACCTGTATTCCACAGAATTTGAAAAATGTCCCCTGTAGGCTGAAGGTTCTTTTAGCAGAGTTTTGCTTCAGGTTAGATTGATTATTTGAAGTTGTAGCTGAAACTTCAGTCCTCTCATTATTTTTGCCACTTCCTTAAAGAAAAGCCTGACAGTGTTTGTGATAATGCAGCAGAACATTTCAAAGAACAATATAAATATATATATATATATATATATATATATATATATATATTCTCTGGTGCTCTTAAGTTCAGAAAACTTGTCCCTTGTAAAGTGTTTAGAGAGAAAGACTATTATACCCAATCATAAAAAGGAATATTTATGCCTAAGGCACAATTGTATAAATAAGCAGCACAATTGGTAACTTTAGTAAGTGGGGGGTTAGTAAGGGGGGCTCCTTATGAAGGCACAAGAGATATTCTAGAACAGAGATCTTTTTGTTTAGAAGTACACCATAAAGTTGCTTTATGAGAGAGACATTTCAGGAAGCATGCTGTCTAGGATTTTCCTAGTGTCATAGTAGTGATCAGAAAAGTCCTTGATCAATATATGGGTTTTTTGATAGATTATAAGGGATTTTTCTTATTTGTGTGAGTGTGTGACTGCGTGTGTGTGTGTATGTTATGGACCCCTATGACTATTTGGTGAAACTATGAGCTCTTCCTCATGATAATATTTTTAAATGCATGAAATAAAAGGCATGAAGAAAACCAATTATATTGAAATGATGTGGATAACTTAATCCTCTCTTCCCTTGTCAGAAAGAAGCCCAACTGGCTATTACCAGGCTAAACTGAGTTCCAGACTATTTTATTTATATGGAGTGATTGTTAAAATGAAACTCTTTATCACCCTCCTTTTTTTTAATTATAGTTTTTTATTGACAGAACATATGCATGGGTAATTTTTACAACATTGTCACTTCCAACTTTTCTCTTCCCTCCCTCCATCTTCTCCCCTAAATGACAGGCAGTCTCATACAAGTTAAACATGTTTAAGTATATCTTAGATACAATATATGTGTGCAAATCCATACAGTTCTCTTGTTGCACAAGAAAAATTGGATTCAGAAGATAAAAATAACCTGGGAAGTAAAACAAAAATGCAAACAGTTCACACCCATTTCCCAGTGTTCCTTTTTTGGGTGTAGCTGATTCTATCCATCATTGATAAATTGGAACTGAATTGGATCTTCTCTTTGTTGAAGATATCCACTTCAATCAGAATATATTCTCATACAGTAGTGTTGTTGAAGTATAGAATGATCTCCTGGTTCTGCACATTTCACTTAGAATCAGTTCCTGTAAGTCTCTCCAAGCCTCTTTGTATTCATTCTGCTGATCATTTGTTACAGAACAATAATATTCCATAACATTCATATACCACAGTTTACACAGCCATTCTCTAACTGATGGGCATCCATTCAATTTCCAGTTTCTAGCCACAAACATTTTGGCACATACAAGTACCTTTCCCTTCTTTAATATCTCTTTAGGATATAAGCCCAGTAGTAACACTGCTGAATCAAAGGGTATGCAGAGTTTGATAACTTTTTGAGCATAGTTCCACTTTTTCCCTCCCACTTTTCAATGAGGTGGGAGAAGTTTCTCCGTAAATCAAATATATCTAATATTTTTCTCTTTAAGTCAATTCTGATGAGAGTAATATACACACTGTATTCATCCTTTTCCCTTCTTTCCCTCAGGAATAATAGGTTTTCTTTGCCTCTTTATGAGATGTAGTATCCCCACTTTACCCTTTTTCTGGTACAATTTCCTTTCTACCTCTAGTTTCTTTTTTTATAACTATAAAACCAAATTATGCATGTGTTCTTTATGTATATTAATAACAGAAATATAGTTTCCAAGATTTCTTTTTACCTTTTTTATGTTTCTCTTGAGTCCTATATTTGGAGATCAAACTTTTTGTTTAGTTCTGTTTTTTTCATCAGAAATAGAAGAAATTCACCTATTTTATTGAATGTCCATCTTCTTCCCTGGGAAAAAAATGCTCATTTTGGCTGGGTAAGTTATTTTTGGCTGCATACCAAGTTCCTTAGCCTTTTGGAATATCAGATTCCAGGCCCTTCGATCCTTTCCTGTGGATGCTGCTAGATCTTGAGTAATCCTTATTGTGGCTCCTCTATATTTGAATTGTTTTTTTCTAGCTGCTTGTAGTATTTTTTTCTGGAATTTGGTCACAATATTTCTTGGAGATTTGATTTTGGGGTGCCTTTCAGTAGATGATCAATGGATTCTTTCAATGTCTATTTTACGATCTGTTTCTATAACATCTGGGCAGTTCTCTTTGATGATTTCCTGGAAAATAGTATCTAGGCTCTTTTTTTCATCATAATTTCAGGAAGTCCAATAATTCTCAGATTAACTCTCTTAGATCTAGTTTCCAGGTCTGTTGTTTTCCCAAATAGATACTTAACATTTTTCTACAATGTTTCATTTTTTCTTGGTTTTGCTTGATTGATTCTTGGTGTCAACTCGAGTCATTAATTTCCATTTGTTCAATTCTGATTTTTATTGAATTATTTTCTTCACTTACTTTATTATTTCTTTTTGTAATTGTTCAATTGAGTTTTTAAGTGAGTTGTTTGGTTCTATGGAATTTTTTTTTTCATTTCGTCAATTTTATTTTTTAGAGAGTTATTTTCTTTTTCCAGTTCACTAATTCTGTTTTCCTTGGAATTGTTTATCTTTTCCAATTCACTAATTTTGTTTTTCAAGTATGTGATTTCTTTATCCACTCTTTCTTTAAATGAGTTGGATGACTCATCCAGACTCTCTTGCTCTCTTGTGAGAGCCTTTTTAATCTCTTCTATGAGAGTCTCCTGTGATGAGAATCATATCATATCCCCCTTTGGGGATTCAGCTGGATACACTTTGTTTTTAGTCTCCTAAGGGTTTGAACTCTGCTCTCTATCTGTATAGAAGATATCTATAGTTAGAATTTGCTTTAATTTTTTTGCTCATTTTGACAAAAAAGAATCAAAGGAAACAAAGAAACAAAAAAGGCAAATATGGTCTGCTTTTTGGACAGTGTGATGTTACCAAGCTTCCTCTACAGACTAATGGAAGTAGCAGTGAAGCAGCAGTGGAACAGCAATGGCTGGTTCATACAGCAACCACTCTCTGAGACTCTGAGACCATGTTGAGTCACTCTGCATGTTGGGTAGGTCTATCATTGAAAAAAAGTATTCTGAGGACAAGAAAGAGCTTAGTTAGATGTGTGTGTCCTCTTTGCCATCTTGGCGGAAAGTCCCCAACTAGCCACCCTCTATTTTCTAACTTTCTAACCTCTAGGTATCTTTAAACAACCTTTGAAATATTGATTAGAATATCTATTAGTATTAGCATCATTGTATGATGATCAACTATGAATGAATTATCTCTCAGCAACTCAATGATCCAAGACAAGTAAAAAGGGCTAATGAAGGAAAATTCTATCCACATCCAGACAAAGAAAAAATGGCCTCTGAATTCAGATTGAAGCATACTTTTCTTCACTTACTTTATTCTGATATTTTTTTCCGTTTGTTTCCCTTTTAATTTGTTTCTTCTTTCACAACTGTAACTAACATGAAATATATAATCTATTCAAATTGTCTTCTATTTTAAGAAAGGAGAAAGCAAAAAAATTAAGAACTCAGAATCTTTTTAAAAAATTTCTAATACTATTTTATTTTTTCAAATACACTCAAAAATAGTTTTCAACATTCACCTCTGCAAAACCTTGTGTTCCAAATTTTTTTCTCTCTCCTCCTTCCTTTTCCCTCCCTAAGAAAGCAAGCAATCTGATATAGATTAAACCTGTGCCATTCTTCTAAATATATTTCTATATTCATCATATTGCTCACACACACAAAAAAACAGATCAAAAGGGAAAAAAAACACAAGAAAGGAAAAAAAACAAGAAAATGAACAAACAACAACAACAAAAAGTGAAAATACCATGCTTTGATCCATTTTCAGTCTCCATAGTTCTTGATGTGGATAGTATTTTCCCTCAAAATCTATTGAAATTGCTTTGAAAGACTTCTTTGTTGAAAAGAGCCAAGTTCATTACAGTTGATATCACACAATCCTGTTGACAGGTGATTTCCAATTTCTTGTCACTACAAAAAGCGCTTCTACAAACATTTTTTCACATGTGAGTCCTTTTCCCTCTTTTATGATCTTTTTGGGATATAAGCCCAATAGAAACATTGCTGGATTAAAAGGTATGCACAGTTTTATCACCCTTTGAGCATTGTAGATCTCAACTCTTACAAAAATGAATGTTAAAAATTATTTTGATGTGTAATTGGAAAAAATAAAATATTGTTTAAAGGATAAAAAAATCACAACCATGTGTTTCAAAACAGAAGAAGATTGTCAACAGTGGATTATGAAGCCAAAGGAATAAAGTTATGTCATAGCTAGTTTGGAGATCTGGACTCAGATGAAAACCTTCCATGATTTTGATTTGAGCTGCTCATGTGCAAGTCTAAGACAAAGGAAAGTATTAGTTCAGTGAAAAAGTCTTTGCCTTTCATTGAAAGTAATGAATTGCTTGAACATTTTATGTTTCCTCTATTTTTAAATATACAGCTCTTGAGTCCTTTGACCTTATTCAATTTCTGTGCTGGAGGAATCTTTTTCAAAGATTGTCCCATGCCTCACATCTGTCTTGAAGGATCTAGGGATCCTGTAACACGCCTAGATAAGCATTGTACCTAAGCTGAATTTTAGGGATTTATTCAGTGTTTTATTTCAGGGTAGAAGCAATACCATTTGGAGAGAATTTAATTCTCTGAGATCAGATTCTTCCGGTATTAAACCCAGTCTATGAGCTGTGAGAGGATTTCAAGGAGTTTAGAACTCAACTTATTAAATGGTATTTTATGACCCCCATGTGGTATCCTATAACTGAATGTGGGAGTAGCAAAATTATATAATTTATTATCAGCAAATGTATGATTTTTATGTCTATTTTATATATTTATATGTCCAGGATTGCACAAACAATTCTTGGGTGAAAAAGGATCACAAGTGGAAAAGATTTAAGAAGCCCTGATTTTGAAGAAAGAGAAAGTATTCCATGGACCAAAATGATACAGGGAAAGATGACTCAAGAGGGATGGGAGATGCTCAAGAATGAAATTTTGGATACACAAGGGGGAAAATGTCCTTGAAGAAGAAAAATAGAATATATCTGAAGAAGATATTTGTATATAAAGATTATGATTTGTCCTTAATTCTCAAAGAGGACCATGATGTCAGCGAAGTGATGCCATAATATTCAAGTAAATTAGATTTAAGTGAGAGAGGGCTGTCAAGGTCACCTGCCTCACTTTCCCCAACAAAGCCATCTGGATGTATCAGCACGATATAGATCAGGATGACTGGACATGGTCCCATATAAAATGGGAGACCTTGGCTTTTTTAAGCTAAGATTTTCAACATGTCTCAGTTTGACTGAGGCTTCACCTAATTCAGAGATTAAGGCTAGGTAGCAATTGAGGCAAAGAATTTCCTCTTTTGTCTCACCCCCATCCCTCAAAAAAAATAATTAAAATAAATGAATGAAGGGCTCTGAGTGGGGAAGACCTTCAGGGTTTCTAGACAAAGAAGAAATGACTGCTATTTACATTTAATCTGAGTCAATCAGATTAAACAAAGAGCAAATGGAGCTTGATCTCAGACTTATTGGTGGCCAAATAGAATCATATTGGTTTTGCTTTAAGGTCTAGTATAGAGGGCCACTGATAGTGGGGGAACTCTGGGTGAGGTATAAGACCCTTCAGCCCAGAGGAAACCTGCTGACATTGTCTGGTTCAGCTCTTCATCTCCCCTAAGGGCTTGTGGCCTTCCTGAGAAGTCAGGGGGGTGACAATCTATGTTGTGATCGAAGCAGAGGGATATCAGGTGGCAGAGTCATCTACACACAATACCAAGTTATTTAAGTGGTCCCATGTGCACAATATATACTTGGCACATGCACAGTTTTGTCACCCCAATTTGGGGACTCTAGAAAGCAGGACACAACATTTGGCACCTAAACATGGGGCCTTAGAAACATGGGGTCTTGCAAAGCAGGGCACAAAGTAGCTTGATTAACATGATTGGCCAAGTTTGGTGAAGAAGTCCCCATGACCTTAGGAATAAGGTACGTATAGAAATAGGCAGGCTAGAAGAATCAGTAAGAGCTAAAATAGTCACTTTTGTTTTTCAGCTGAAATGGGGCAAATATTAAGAAAAGAGCGTCCCCTTCAAGGGAAGTATGAAACAAGGTTTGTTGGTAACTCAGAAGCAGATCACACGGGGTTCTCAGATGCTCTGGAGTGCACTTCTCTCTGTGGCTTTGTAAGAAGGAGAGTTTGGAGCCTGAGATGTGAAAGTTAGTGGAAGAACAACTAACTGAATACAATGGAGTGAAATTGGTTTTAAGGAATCCCACAAGTTTTAAAAGGAGGAAAAGATTTTAACTTGGGCAGCCAGAAAAGGAATTATAAGGAAAATAACAAGCAGAGAGTTGGTGCTGTAGCCCTGGAGGGTATAGCACAGTGGGGCAGAGCTAAGGAAGTCTTTTTTAGTATTTTACTGATTTATATAGCTTGTTACTCAGCCAGTTGGGAAGGAAAAGAGTTAAGTATTTTAAGTACCATGCCCTGTTGGGCAGAAAAGTAATTAAGTACTTTAAGTACCTTGCTGACCAGCTTTCTTTTCACCTTCAAAGTTTCTTTTCAATTCTGCCTACACTGAGCATGTGTCCTTGAGGTATTCCCCTCCCTCAGCTCCCCCTTCATGGGCTGGAGGAGAAGGAGGAGGAGTGGAAGTGATAGTGTCATTGCTAGTGAATTGGATTTAAGTGAGGGAGGGGTATGTAAAATTACCGCTTCATTTTTCCCCTCCAGATTTTAAATGGTAATCTATAGAAGATAGAAGAAAATCCAGGTAACATAGAATGAATATTAGACTATGTTATGTAAACCTAATAAATACATAAATAATATGAGCATGTAATATAAACGTGTTATGATATGAAATAGAATAAAGGAAGTTTGGGGGCAGCTAGGTGGCACAGTGGATAGAGCACCAGCCCTGAAGTCAGGAGGATCTGAGTTCAAATCTGGTCTCTGACACTTAACACTTCCTAGCTGTGTGATGCTGGGCAAGTCACTTAACTCCAATTGCCTCAGCCAAAATAAAAAAATAAAAAAATACAGGAAGTCTGGTGAAGAGCAACTAATGTGTATTTTCTTTAAGAAAAATGACTGGAGGGGAGCCAGTGAAGAAGAGATAAATACTTTTGCTTGATGTGAAGGATTGGTGACAGGGAGAAGGCAGAACTATTCAAATATTCTTCTTCTATTTTCTCTTCAAAAACAAATGAAATTTGAACAAGAAATGAGAGAACAAAAATAATTAATGTATATTTTACACATGATATGAGAAATAGTAAGAAAGTACCTATTGTCTTTGATGAATTTAAGTTATCTAATACCAGTGTACTAGATCTTTGGTTACTGAAATGACCATAGATATACTGCTGAGCCACTGTCAATATTTGAAAGATCATAGGGAAAAGGGAGAGGGCTCACTAAGTTGCAGAAGGGTACATTTCCAATTTAAAGGGAAAAAAAGGAAGAAAATAGTCTATAGGGTCAATGAGCTTAATTTTTATTCCTTAGAAAATTTAACAATAGATCTTTAAAGAAATGGTTAGTGAACAAAACAAGAACAGGCAAAGGAAGCTATGATTACCAAGAACCATAACGACTTCATTAAGGGCAGGTCATGTCAGACTAATTTTATTCCATTTTTGAAAGAATTACTGACCTAGTAGAGAAGGAATAAGCTGTATATTTGGCTTGCTTGATGTGAAGGAACAACGACAGGGAGAAGGCAGAGTTGCTAAAGTGTTGTTTTTCCTCTGGGTTCTCTGCCAAGAAAAATGACATTTGTACTAGAAATGAGAGAACAAAAATAACAAACATTTTACACAATAAGAGTTCCTACCTAGAATTCTTAATAATTCCAAGTTTTCAATAAAGTATCTCATATTCTTCTTGAGGAGCAGCAGGAAAGACGTAGACAAGATGATAATACATTGAAGATGTATTTAGATCTGGTTGGAAACAAGATTACCGAAGAGTAGTTAGCAATGATTGAAAGTTAATAGACCTGTAGAGCAGGGCTCCTTAAACTTTTTTCACTCACCATCTCTTTTTGCCCAAGAAATTTTTATAAGACCCCTTGTATATGGATATATAAAGTAGGTATACAAAACAAACATTTACTGATAATCAGAATGTCACAATCCCCACATTTACTTGTGGGACTCATGACCCATAATTTAAGAAGCTTTACTGTAGAATAACCCAGGAACCTGTAATTGCCTCAGCTGTTTAAACATTCATTCTATCAATGTTCTGGATAAATGCACAGATGAAAAACTCATCAGATTTACAAAAGCTACAAAGAAAAATAGCCAACATACAGGATTGACAGAATAAAGATCTAAAAGCATCTTCACAAGTTAGAACACTGGATATAAAAAAAAGACAAAATACAGGGGAGGCATAGACAGTAATTCTGAAAAAAAAAAGAGGTGAAAAAGCAAAAAAAAAAAAGTGTTTGTGGATTCAAGTTAAAAATGAAACAACAGCATAATGTGGTGGCTAAAAAGCTAATACACTCTTGGGATGCATTCAAAAAGAGTATAGGAGCAGGTATTTATTGCTCTCATCAATCTCTGCTTTCATCAGTCCAGTCTTGTATCCAGTTCTGTATATTTAAGAAGAACATTGATAAACACTAGTATATAGAAGAGCAACCAAATTGAGTCTGTGTCTCATGAGGATCACCTGAAGGAAGTGAGAGTGTTGAACCAAGAGAAGAGAAAATTCATTCATGAAAGGCAAGAGAGTGGCTTATAAATGGGAAAACTATCACATAGAGGAGGGATTGATTAGGTTTGTTTTGAGTAGAATCAGGAGCAATCAGTGGTATTTATAAAGAAGTCAACTTAGGTTTGATATTGGGAAAAACTTATTAATGAAGATGTGCAAAAATGAAATAGGCTTTGCCATTCCCTCCATGAGGGTCTCCAATCAAAGGTTGAACACATTTGTCAGGTCTACAAGAAATATATCACTACTGATATTCCTTTTACTTATCACATTTTGTGATTGTACGAGTTCCTTGGGGGAGGGGATATCAGGGCTGTGTTATGGAATACAAACCTTGGAATAATTCTTCTTGCTAATGCTATTTGCTAGGTAATAAGATCAACTGTTTCTTCACAGCTGATATGTCAAATTATGGCAGTGTAGAGGTGGAGTGGTAGCCTTAATAGCAAATGAAAAAGTGATTGAAAAAGAGATACAAAGAGAAATTCCTTTCCAAACAAATGTTGAGAGTATAAAGTATTTGGGAATCCATCTACCCAAGAAAAGTCAGGAATTATATGAGAAAAATTACAAAACACTTGCCACAAAAATAAAGTCAGATTTAAATAATTGGAAAGACATTCAGTGCTCTTGGATAGGCCGAGTGAATATAATAAAGATGGCAGTGCTATACCAATCAGACTCCCAAGAAACTTTTAATGACCTAGAAAAAGTAACAACAAAATTCATATGGAAGAATAAAAGGTCGAGAATTTCAAGGGAACTAATGAAAAAAAAGTCAGAGGAAGGTGGTCTAAGTGTACCTGATCTAAAGCTATATTATATAGCAGCAGTCATCAAAACCATTTGGTATTGGCTAAGAAATAGACCGGTCGATCAGTGGAACAGATTAGATACAAAGGACAAAAAAGGGTACATCTATAGCAATCTAATCTTTGACAAACCCAAAGATACCAACATTAGGGACAAAAATTCATTATTCGGAAGAAACTGTTGGGAAAACTGGAAATTAGTATGGCAGAAATTAGATATGGATCCACACTTAACACCATATACCAAGATAAGATCAAAATGGGTCCATGATTTAGGCATAAAGAGGGAGATAATAAATAGATTAGAGGAACAGAGGATAGACTACCTCTCAGACCTGTAGAGGAGGAAGGAATTTATGACCAGAGGAGAACTAGAGATCATTATTGATCACAAAATAGAAGATTTTGATTACATCAAACTAAAAAGTTTCTGTACAAACAATACTAATGTAAACAAGATTAGAAGGGAAGTAACAAATTGGGAAAATATTTTTAAAGTTAAACGTTCTGACAAAGGTCTCATTTCCAAAATATATAGAGAACTGACCCTAATTTATAAGAAACCGAACCATTCTCCAATTGATAAATGATCAAAGGATATGAACAGACAATTCTCAGATGATGAAATTGAAACTATATCCATTCATATGAAAGAGTGTTCCAAATCACTACTGATCAGAGAAATGCAAATTAAGACCACTCTACCACTGCACACCTGTCAGATTGGCTAAGATGACAGGAAAAAATAATGATGAATGTTGGAGGGGATGTGGGAAAACTGGGGCACTGATACATTGTTGGTGGAGTTGTGAAAGAATCCAACCATTCTGGAGAGCAATCTGGAATTATGCCCAAAAAGTTATCAAACTGTGCATACCCTTTGACCCAGCATTGCTGTTATTGGGCTTATATCCCAAAGAAATATTAAAGAGCGGAAAGGGACCTGTATGTGCCAAAATGTTTGTGGCAGCTCTTTTTGTTGTAGCTAGAAACTCAAAGATGAATGGATGCCCATCAGTTGGAGAATGGTTGGGTAAATTATGGTATATGAAGGTTATGGAATATTATTGCTCTGTAAGAAATGACCGGCAGGAGGAATACAGCGAGGCTTGGAGAGACTTACATCAACTGATGCTGAGTGAAATGAATAGAACCAGAAGATCACTGTACACTTCAATGTTGTATGAAGAGGTATTCTGATGGAAGTGGATATCTTCAACATAAAGAAGATCCAACTCACTTCCAGTTGATCAATGATGGACAGAAATAACTACACCCAGAGAAGGAACACTGGGAAGTGAATGTAAATTGTTAGCACTACTGTCTATCTATCCAGGTTACTTATACCTTCGGATTATCTAGGTTATATTGTAACACATGTAAAATGTATGAGATTGCCTGTCATCAGGGGGAGGGAGTAAAGGGAGGGGGGATAATTTGGAAAAATGAATACAAGGGATAATATTATAAAAAAAAATTACTCATGCATACATACTGTGGAAAAAATTCTAAATAAAAAAAAGTGATTGAAAGAGAGCTTAATGTACTGAAAGGGGAAATAGGGGAAAATGCACCCCTTTCTCCATATTATAATAGAAGGAACTTGAGAGATCCTTATTAGGATAATTATTTTTCCAAGATCTTGGAAATAGTTCTCTTCCCCCTCCCCCTATTTCTCATGTGCAAGAAAAGTTAGAGCAGAAGAGAAAAAAATCATGACAAAGAAAAAAAAAAAACAAACAGAAAGTGAAAATATTATGCTTCGATCCCTATTCAGTCTTCATAGTTCTCTTTCAGGGTACAGTTGGCATTTTCTATCTCAAGAATTTCTATCTCAAAAACTGACAGAATCACTTGCATTGTTGAGAAGAGCCAAATCCATCACAGGTGATCATCACATAATTTTGTTGTTACTGTATACAATGTTCTCTTGGTTCAGGTCACTTCTTTTCTGAAATCTGTCTGTTTATCATTTATTGTAGGACAATAATATTCAATTGCATTCATATGCAATTACTTATTCAGCTATTCCCCAGTTGATGAGCATTAGAGGAAGTCTTATTGCCATTTTCATTCTTTTGTGCAGGGTCAGGATGCTCATAGCAATCAGCTACCACTGTAGTCATTGCTTTCTTCTTTGAAAAAGTACAGATGCTGTCAGGAACCCATAATTTCCTGTCCCACCTTGAGCCAAAGCCTTTATCATTCCACCCTGATTATAGCTGTGAATCAATGATATCTGGGTGGAAGTATCAAAATAGGGCCCCCTTCAGTTAATTAGCTCAGGAGAAAGAGTGGATAAGAATGCTAGACCTGAGATTAGGAAGATGATTATAATCCAGCCTTCAATCTTAATTAGCTGTGGGATTTGGACAAGTTATTTATTTCTGCCTGCCTTAGTTTCTTCATCTGTAAAATAGTACTGATTTCTTAGGGTTATTTGTTATGGGGATAAAATGACACAATATTTGTAAGGTATTTTACAAATCTTAAAACAATATGTAAATGCTATATTTCATAATTTTTAAGAAGAGTAATTTGATTCTGGAGATTAATGCAAAATTCTTAAGTCATTTAGAGTATGAAGACTTTCATGTGCAGGAACCACCAAACAATGGTCCTTTAAAAGTTTGGAAAGGAGAATAGAAGCCAAAATGCCTTAGCTGGTCCAAAAATGTCCACACCTAGTTGTGGGTATATATGCATTTGTGTATTAATGTACTTTGATCATATTTAGAATCAATTCCACAAACTATGTCCAAAGTGCACATCTTTGATTTAACAGTGTCTTTATTGGATTTGTAGCCCAAAGAGATCATAAAAAAGGGAAAAGAACCCACATGTGCAAAAATGTTTGTGGCAGCCCTTTTTGTAGTAGCAGGGAACTAGAAACTGAGTGGATGCCCATTATTCAAAGAATGGCTGAATAAGTTATGATACAGGAATGTTATGGATATTATTGTTCTGTAAGAAACGACTGGCAGGATGAGACTTAATGAACTGATGCTAAATGAAATGAGCAGAACCAAGAGATCATTGTGTACACAGCAACAGCAATATTATATGATGATCAATTTTGATGAACGTAGCTCTTTTCAATAAGGTAATTCAGGCCAGGTTTGATGGTCTTATTATGAAGAGAGCCATTTGCATCCAGAGAGAACTGTGGGGACTGAGGGTAGATCACAACATAATATTTTCACCTTTTTTTATTGTTGTTTGCTTGCATTGTGTTTTTTTATCTCACTTTCCCCTTTTAACCTAGTTTTTTTTCTTGTGCACCATGATAATTATGAAAATATGTATAGAAGAATTGCTTATGTTTAGTATATTGGATTACTTGCCATCTGGGGAGGGAGTTTGGGGAAAGGGAAGAAAAAAATTGTAACACAAGATTTTGCAAAGATGAATGTTGAAAATTATCTATGCTTGTGTTTTGAAAATAAAAAGCTATAATTTAAAAAATTAAAGGTTTTTTGAAAAAGAAAAAAAAAAGAGTCAGTTCCACAATTTTCTCTCCTGCCTTTGTTTCATCTCTGGCATTAGCCATATCCTTGGGATGGCTCTAAGTTTAGTCAGCATAGGTAACCTGTCATTGATCTTGAAATGCTGCTGAGTTGGTGATTTACACAAAGTAAAAATTAAAATGTGAAGGTAATGCAATGAGGGAAATAATTCATTTGGGCCTCTATTCTATTCCAATCAGTATTAATCACAATTATGTCCAAGTTCTATTTATAAGACCCCAGACCTGTGAGCTATAGATTCTAAATTTACTTGCTTAACTATATAGAAAGTTAACAAAAGGCCCTCCACTCTTGTTTTGCCTTGTCATGGTGATCAAGTCCAATGTGGCAGAGGTCATAACTACATGAAAAGTTACCCAAAATACTTTTGTACCTCCAGACTGATCACTTGTCTAATAGGAATAGGTAACTATCTTATGACCACTTAGGTCACTGACTGTGATAGCTTCACCCAACTTGTGACCCTGCTGATATCCATCTTTTAGCCTATGTATTATATGTTAACCAATTAAATCTCTGTCTTTTATTTTGCATAAATATAGAAAGGTATAGAACTAAGGAGAGGTAGCATCTCAGATCATGAGGAAAAACTGAGGGGACCATGGACCCCTTAATAAAGTGCCATTGGCTCAATTCTGTTTCAGTCTTTTTTATTGTGAGATAATTTTAATCCCCACAGCAAACAGTACCTGAGTTGAAGTCAAATATAACTTCTAGTGAGCTAGATGACCTCAAGTCAGTCACCTTTCCTTATCCTTTTCTTCAATGATAAAATAGGGAAAGGAAGTTTTCAACTCTGTGATTTCTGTAGTTTCTATGATCCTTAGAACAATCCTTTTCCCACTGTGAGCTCTCTAACTTTGATTTTGGACTCACTGAATCCAAGTGAGCTTTCATGGAAACATTGATTTGGAAGCCCTAGCTCCCATAGAAGGTCTTATTGAAATTTCAATTTCACAATAATATGCTAACAATTCTTTTATTGGAATGCTGTATTTATACAGTTTGGCAAATTTTGCAGGAAGCCAGACACAATTGGATAATATTTATATCTCAGTTTGTGAATTTGAAGTTCTCCAGGAAAGGTTTTAAAAATCTCCGATATATAATTATTTAGCAAATAATTTAGCTCCATAAGTACATTGTCTCCTCAAATAGAAAGTAAATTTTTTTGAAGGCAGGGGATGCTTCATTTTTTTTTTTAATTTTTTATTTTATTTTATAATTATAACATTTTTGACAGTACATATGCATGGGTAATTTTTTACAACATTATCCCTTGCACTTACTTCTATTCAGATTTTTTCCCTTCCTCCCCCAACCCCCTCCCCCAGATGGCAAGCAGTCTTATATATGTTAAATATATTACAGTATAATTTAGATACAATATATGTGTGTAGAACCGAATTTTTTGTTGCACAGGAAGAATTGGATTCAGAAGGTAAAAATAACAGTTTACATTCATTTCCCAGTGTTCCTTTTCTGGGTGTAGCTGGTTCTGTCCATCATTAATCAATTGGAATTGGATTAGTTCTTCTCTATGTTGAAGATATCCACTTCCATCAGAATACATCCTCATACAGTATCATTGTTGAAGTGTATAATGATCTTCTGGTTCTGCTCGTTTCACTCAGCATCAGTTGATGTAAGTCTCTCCAAGCCTCTCTATATTTCTCCTGTTGGTCATTTCTTATAGAACAATAATATTCCATAACATTCATATACCATAGTTTACCCAACCATTCTCCAATTGATGGACATCCATTCATCTTCCAGCTTCTAGCCACTATGAAAAGGGCTGCCACAAACATTTTGGCACATACAGGACCCTTTCCCTTCTCTAGTAGTTCCTTGGGGTATAAGCCCAGTAGTAGTATGGCTGGGTCAAAGGGTATGCATATTTTGATAACTTTTTGGGCATAATTCCAGATTGCTCTCCAGAATGGTTGGATTCTTTCACAACTCCACCAACAATGCATCAGTGTCCCAGTTTTCCCACAGCCCCTCCAACATTCATCGTTATTTGTTCCTGTCATTTTAGTCAATCTGACAGGTGTGTAATGATACCTCAGAGTTGTCTTAATTTGCATTTCTCTGATCAATAGTGATTTGGAAGGGATGCTTCATTTTTGTCCGTGTATCACCATTGCCTGAAACATTATTTGGTATAGTCAGTGCACCTAGGTAATTATGACAAATAAACATTTAAGAATCATAATATCTGGGCATTTTTATTAATTATGATTAATGAATTGGTTGTTGTCTTTCATTCTTGAAGAGAACAAAATAATATCACTATGTTAGAATTGAGTTACAGTGTGTTTGACTGTGGCTGATCAAATCAATATGAGTTCAGAATGCTTTGCCACACATCAGACACAAATAGTCCACATGAACATTTGGGATGGCTTCTCCAGCTTTGCACATCTCATATTTCTTCTGAGCTAATTCAATTCTGTTTTGCCCATCTTTTCTGATGGGAGTATATCAGGCTGAGAAATCCTGTGCCAGTGTCTTCCATGTCATACAATCAATTATAAAATTTTAAAGAGAGACCTTAAGAGTGTCCTTGTATTGCTTTTTCCTGACCACCTTGTGAGTGCTTGCCCTGTGTGAGTTTTCCATTTGGCATTCAAACAATATGGCCAGCCCAACCGAGTTGTGCTCTCTCTCTGTAGTGAGGTTGGAATGTTTGACAGCTCAGTTCAAGAAGGGACCTCTGTGTCTGGTACCTTATCTTGCCAGGTGATCTCTTTTCTTAAGACAATTCAAATGAAAGTGATTCAATTTCCTGGCATGGTATTGGTAGACTGTCAAGGTTTCACAAGTGTACAATAATGAGGCCGACACAATGACTATAAACCATCAGTTAATGGCTAATGAGTAATTAATAAAAGAATGATCATTTGACCATTCCTCATTAACCAAATTTGGAGGATGTCTCTTGATTGCTTACATGTCCTCTGAAGATTAGATGTTCCCAACAGATGGCAATTAACTCTGATTGTTTAACAATCAAGAATGAATATTATATTGAGGGTTTGAATTTTTTTAATGAGGGTCTGAAGGAAATGACTCTGTTCATTCAGATTGTCCTGCTCATGATGGCAATCTAGAGAAAAGGGGTGTGTCTCCACTCAGATCTGTCTGATTCAATTATGAGGAACCCAGATTTCACCTAGTCTAAAATTTCTTTACCTTTTGAGCAGATTTAAACTCCCAGTTGGGTGGGGTCTGAATAAGATTGAGGAGAATGTTAAATTCAGGCTCATTATCAGCCCTATTCTTCAGGGACTGATTTGCTCTGGTAGATAATGAGAAAACAGGAAGAGGAAATATCCTGATCTCTCCAATATACATATCATTAATACAACAAAGAAATAATTATTTTTTTTATTGCAGAGGTAATAGAACACCAAGATCCAAATATGATCACAAAGAATTAGAAACTATTTAAAGGACTGAAAAATAAGACTAAGTACTTAAATGCTTATTGATGAATTAATTCATGAAGCTTATGAGTGCATTGCTGAAGTTGAATGAAATCAGTCGGGCACATCAATTGACTGAGAATTATTATTATTATTATTATTATTTTGGAAATAATAGCTGACATCTTTTTAGGGTTCAGTTCTTTTCACTTATGTCTCACTCACTCCATGAACCCATTGAGGGTTTCTTGGCAAAGGTAGTAAAGTGGTTTAACTTTTCCCTTTTCAGCTAAAAAGTGTCTGAGGCTACAATTTAATTCAGGAAGGTGTCTTCCTGATTCCAGGACCAGCACTCTATCCACTGTACTACCTAGCTGCTCAGCTGACAAGTATATAGTGTTTATACTTATTCCTTGGAGCCTCAGAACAACTCTGGATGGTAAGTACTACAAGTATTATCAGCTACAATGCTTGGATGAGAATTGGTTAAGGGACTGATTATTCCATGTAACACTGACCAAATGCACTACAGGCAGGATGAAAAATTAGGTCTTCCTAATTCTAGCTTCAGTTCACCTGCCACTTTCCACAATGTTGCTCAATCAAATTTCAAATGGACTTCTAATGAACTGTATATACAAACATATTATTGTTTTCATCCAAAGAATTGTCATTGTATTTTAGTAATATGTATGTGAATATAATTTTTTTATATTCTTTTTTCATCTAGTTTGCAAACCTTCATTTGTGATTAAGATTTTCTTGCCTGACATATCTTTCAATAACTTTATCAAGGACACCTACTTTTAAATTTTTCTTTTTCCCCCCTAATTATAGAATGATTTACTTAGCTGTTATTTCACTTTTTCACTCTATAATTGCTTTTAAATCAGTTCACTATGCAAAATGATAATGATATTGTAATAAGATGAAAGCCAGGGTAGGAATCAGAAAGACAGGAAGAGTTGAGTTCAAATTCTACCTCTGAAATATACTGTCTTTGACCTGGGTAAATGAGACTATATATAGTTAACCACACTTGATAGAAGAAACTTTGTCACTTAGAGTTTTCCATATCAACAAAATCACACCTCAGGCTGGGGGAGGAAAATCAGCAGTAGTAACAACAAAAAACCTTCTAAACTACATCTTTTCCTCCTCCAGATGATTCATTTTGAGGATATGGTGGCTGTTAAAATCTTTGCCTCTTTGATCTCAATCTCTCTTAGTTTTGTTGATCACATGTTTGCACCAGTTTATCTGGCAAATATTTAAGACTTTTAGAAAAACTTTTAAGACATTTTTAAAAAATGGCTTAAATTCTGGTGGTTGGAACAAACTGTCTACTCTATTATCTTCTCCACAATGCAAATAAAATTTGGGCAACTTGTTTAAGGTCAAAGTCAATTCAGTGCCACATTTGAGATGAGAATGCATATGATTTGATTGTCATACCAGCACTTCACTCATGGTATTGAAGAGCACTCTGCTAGTTACTAGGAGACATATAAGGTTGAGATATAACCTGGTTCCTGTCTTAATGGAGCTTATAGCCTGGTAATGGAAAAAGCTATAGAAAATATGCAGTATTATTATGAATAGGAACATGGCAGAGTGAATAGATGACTGACCTCACCATCAAAACAATTTAATTTCAAGTCTTTCCACTGATTCATCCTAACAGTGATTTTAGACAGTCTCTAAGACTCTCTGCTGCAAGAGAGTTGTCCTGGTTTTGTAAGAGATATTTCTTTCTGGATGAAGAAATGAAAAAATTTATGCATAAAAAAGAGTAATCTGGCTGAAAAAAGTGGTATGAAAATATTTGTAAATTTAAAGATAAGTAACTTCTCCTAGAATGAGTGGTGGTGTAATACATGGATGAATGTCTCTGTAGTGCCAGTTTTCCTGTGCTTACCATTGTTGTAATTAGTCCATGACTACAGCCAGTTTTTCCTACTTAGTTATAGTTGCCTTGCCTTGCTGATTGTTTTATTTTGATTGTCAAAAAGGACTTAGACACTGAGACAGCTAGTTACAGAGCTGTCTTGAGCAATGCCCTCTGAGAATCTGCCTGAATGTAAACGACCCAGAACATTTATTCTTTTGGTCTGATCCTGACTTCAAAGGGAGTGGAGATATAAAAAAGCTAAGCAAGTTAGTCAAGTGGGTAGAAAAAGTGACTTGGTGTTAGTTAGACAATAGAAATTGGGGACTTCTGGCCAAGATGGCGGAGAGGACACATGCATCTATCTAACCTCTTTCTTGCCCTTAGAATACTTTGTTTTTTTCCATGACAAGCCTCGGAATTAGGGCTTGACTGAAAAACCCCACAAATAATTCCCAACAGAAGATATCCTCAAAATTCACCAGAAAAAGTCTGTTTTGCTCCCAGGTGGGGACTGTTAGATGAGGGGCAGACTAAAGGCAGGCAGTGAAAGTAAGGCAGGCAGCTCACACTGAGCAGACCTGAGTGGGGTGGAATGTATCTCAGCCATTTCTGAGGGGAGCACTATACAACACTGTGGCTACTTTGCCCTGGCAACAAGCCAGTAGATCAGCAGAGAAGCTGTAAACATGGGGGTAAGGACTATAACCCCAAAACACTAGGGTCTCTTGGGACCTGTCCATACCTACCTGGAGTGTCTCAACTTGCTCTCAGAGTCTCAGAATGCAGACACAGCACAGCTATTGCTGTTCTGCTAGTGCCTTGCTGCTGCCCCCTCCCCCAGTCTGTAGAGGAAGCTCGGTAACACCATTGAGCCCTCCCCTCCCCCCAAAAAAAAGCAGACTGCATTTGCTTTTTTGTTTATTTGTTTGTTTTCTTTGATTCTTCTTTGACAAAATGAGCAAAAAATTAAAACGCACTCTCATTATAGATAGCTTCTATACTGATAGAAAGCAGACTTCAAACCCTGAGGAGACTAAAAAGCAGATCGTCTCCAGATGAATCCCCAAAGCGGGATATGAACTGGTCCCCAACACACAAAACTCTCATAGAAGACATTAAAAAGGCTCTTACAAGAGAGCTAGAAGAAAAATGGGGAAAGGAAAGGGAAGCTTGCCAAGAGAGTCTGGATAAGTCATTCCACTTATTTAAAGATAAAGTGGATAAAGAAATCAATTCCCTAAAAAAAACAGAATTAGAGAATTGTAAAAAGGAAACAATTCCAAGGAAAACAGAATTAGTGAATTGGAAAAAGAAAATAGCTCTCTAAAAAATAAAATTGGCAAAATGGAAAAAGATTCCATAGAACAAAACAACTCACTTAAAAACTCAATTGGATAATTACAAAAAGAAATTTAAGAAGTAAGTGAAGAAAATACTTCATTGAAAACCAGAATTGAACAAATGGAAATGAATGACTCAAGGAGACACCAAGAATCAGTCAAGCAAAACCAAAAAAATGAAATAATGGAAAAAATGTCAAATACCTTCTTGAGAAAACAACAGACCTGGAAAATAGATTTAGGAGAAACAATCTGAGAATTATTGGACTCCCTGAAAAATATTATGAAAAAAAAAAGCCTAAATACTATTTTCCAGGAAATTATCAAAGAAAACTGTCCAGATATTATAGAAAGAGAGGGTAAAATAGACATGGAAATAATTCATTGATCACTTACTGAAAGAGGCCTCAAAATCAGAACTCCAAGAAATATTGTGGCCAAATTCTAGAACTATCAGACCAAGGAAAAAATACTACAAGCAGTTAGAAAAATCCACATAAATCCTCAGCATTTTTATATATCACCAATACAATTCAACAACAAAAGATATAAAAAGAAATTCCATTCAAAATAACTTTTGATAGCATAAAATATTTGGGAATCTATCTATCAAAAGAAAGTCAGGAATTATATGAGCAAAATTACAAAATACTTTCCACACAAATAAAGTCAGATTTAAATAATTGGAAAAATATTAAGTGCTCTTGGATAGGCTGAGCAAATATAATAAAGATGACAATACTACCTAAACTAATCTATTTATTTATTGCTATACCAATCAGACTTCCAAGAAACTATTTTAATAACTTAGAAAAAATAACAACAAAATTCATATGGAAGAACAAAAGGTCAAGAATTTCAAGAGAACTAATGACAAAAAAAAAAAAAAATCAAATGAAGGTGGCCTAGCTGTACCTGATCTAAAACTATATTATAAAGCAGTGGTTACCAAAATCATTTGGTATTGGCTAAGAAATAGACTAGTTAATCAGTGGACTAGGTTAGGTTCAAAGGACCAAATAGTCAATAACTTTAATAATCTAGTGTTTGACAAATCCAAAGATCCCAACTTTTGAGATAAGAATTCACTTTCTGACAAAAACTCCTGGAAAAACTGGAAATTAGTATGGCAGAAACTAGGCATGGACCCACACTAAACTCCGTACACCAGGATAAGGTCAAAATGGGTTCATGATCTAGGTATAAAGGATGAGATTATAAATAAATTAGAAGAATATAGGATAGTTTATCTCTCAGACCTGTGGAGGAGGAAGGAATTTGTGAGCAAAGAAAAACTAGAGATCATTATTGATCACAAAATAGAAAATTTTGATTATATCAAATTAAAGAGCTTTTGTACAAGCAAAACTAATGCAAACAAGATTAGAAGGGAAGCAATAAACTGGAAAAAACATTTTATAGTGAAAGGTTCTGATAAAGGCTCATTTCCAAAATATATAGAGAATTGGCTCTAATTTATAAGAAATCAAGCCATTCTCCAATTGATAACTAGTCAAAAGGATATGAAGAGACAATTATCAGATGATGAAATTGAAACTATTTCGATTCATATGAAAAGATGTTCCAAATCACTACTGATCAGAGAAATGCAAATTAAGACAATCCTGAGATTCCACTATACACCTGTCAGATTGGCTAAGATGACAGAAAAAGATAATAACCAATGTTGGAGGGGATATGGGGAAAACTGGGACACTGATGCATTGTTGGTGGAGTTGTGAACAGATCTAGCCTTTCTGGAGAGTAATTTAGAACTATGCTTAAAAAGTTATCAAATTGTGCATACCCTTTGATCCAGCAGTGTTACTGCTGGCCTTATATCCCAAAGAGATCTTAAGGAAGGAAAGGGACCTGTATGTGCCAAAATGTTTGTGGCAACCTTTTTTGTAGTTGCTAGAAACTGGAAATTGAATGGATGCCCATCGATTGGAGAATGGTTGGGTAAATTGTGGTATATGAATATTATGGAATATTATTGTTCTGTAAGAAATGACCAGCAGGATGAATACAGAGAGGCTTAGAGAAACTTACATGAACTGATGCTGAGAGAAATGAGCAGAACCAGGAGATCATTATACACTTCAATAACAATACTGTATGAGGATGTATTCTGATGGAAGTGGATATCTTCAACAAAGAGAAGATCTAATTCAGTTGCAATTGATCAATGATGGATAGAATCAGTTATACCCAGAGAAGGAACACTGGGAAATGAATGTGGACTACTTTCATTTTTGCTTTTCTTCTCAGGTTATTTTTACCTTCTGAATCCAATTTTTCTTGTGCAACAAGAGAACTGTATGGATCTGCACACATATATTGTACCTAAGATATATTTTAACATGTTTAACATGTATAAGACTGCTTGCCATCTAGGGGAGGGGGTGGATGGAGGGAAGGGAAAAGTCGGAACAGAAGTGAGTGCAAGAGACAATGTGGTAAAAATTATCCATACATATGTTCTGCTAATAAAAAGTTATAATTAAAAAAAAGAAAATATAAATTGGAATTCTGCTATATTCAGATTCAGGGTCATATCTTCCCCCCCCCCATGTTATATTCATGAAGGACAAAAATGGGAGAATACATAGATTAAACATTTATTAGTATTTCTATTACTGGTCCAGGGCAAGAGATTTCCTGATTTTAGTGCAGCCTCCTTGATTTTCTAGGTTCTTGTTACAGAACTTCTCTTTATTAGAAAAGAATATTTGATTAGGCTATATGAAAGAATCTCCTTTTCCTCTAATTTAATGACCCCAAATAATTTTTTTATCTATAACTTGTTCATCTAGTTGCCACTTTTTGTTTAGAACAAAAATTAATTCTCAAAAATGACTATAATAGGGTTAATTAAGATTATCTGGATGCCCTTCTCTCCATTCTTTCAGTCTTCTGTAATCCAGTCAAGTGATCCTACCTTAGTTCTATTTCCTGATTTAGTCACACTTTTAGATTTGCTCCTGTTCTAAACAGAAAGAACATCAGGTATCATTCATGAAAAGAATTGGTCAGCAAGGCACTGCTGGTGGGGTGACCCCATACCTGTGGTCTAAATTTTTTGCTTGACTTCTGATCTTTGTTGCATATTAGTGGATTCTTTTTAAACAATTTTAAAATTTATTTTATTTTTAATTTGTATTTATAATTTTAATTTAGTTATAAACAAGCATTTAAATAACATGATCCCTCTGAAGTGTTTCCTTTTTATCCTTTTGAGTTTTAAAAGAGCTTAATATGGACTGAAACTCTTTCTCTTAAAATCCAGGGAAATTTGTCTGACAGGTTCACACCTGTCTTTTCCCTCTTGAATCTACTTTCTTACCCACTTTTGTAGAGAAAACATTAGCACAGAAAGTAATTGTAGTCATCTCATCCTTATTTAAAGACAAAATTCAAAATACGGCAGATATCAAATAAACAAGGTGCTTTCTGTAAGAAAAACAAGGAGTAGCAAACTTCAAAAGTAAGTGATGTTGCTTCATCAGGAAGTGATTGAAGAGAGGGGATAATGGAGAAGGACAAGTTCAGGAGATCCCAGCAGTATGTGGAGGTAGGTACATTCAGACAAATAAAAAAAGTTCTTTTCAAGCAGATCATGCCATAAGCATATCAGCAATCTACACAAGGTTTCAATTTCTGTTGATTATAGTTAATTCAGTGTAGTAGCCACTTTCACTAGAAATCAGTTTCTACTATTATTCTTTTTCTGTCTTTGTCCCTATTCTGTATGGCTCCTTTTCAGGATCCTTCAGTCATTTATTCTAACTAGAAAATTACATTTCCCATTGGTCCTGATGATGGTATAGGGCTACATTCTATGATCAAATTGCCTGTTCTCTGGATTCTAAACCTATTACACCAATTTCTAAGGCCTACCCTGAACTTAAAACTATAATTAATTCAGGGTGAGTTTGACCTTTGATATATAAATGTCCCTTCTTTCTTTCTTTCTTTCTTTCTTTCTTTCTTTCTTTTTTCAGATTTAACCTCACTTTACTGGGTCAGTGGATGAACTTTTATTTTTTTATTTTTTTAATTCAATAGTATTTTGTTTCTCCAATTATATGTAAAGATATCATTCAACATTCATTTTTGTAAGATTTTGAGTTCCAAATGTTCTTTTCTTCCTTCTTCCCTTACTTTACCTCTACCCAAGACAGCAAGCAATAAAGGCAATTATATAGTTTTCATTTTGATAAGATTGTGTCATCATAATTCAATTCTACCCACTTGCTATGTCTTCTTATTATTAATATCTTAATAGAAAGAATTATGGGATATGGATTTGAGTTCTTCAAGTCTCTTTAACTGTATTTCTGTCTGTAGGAGATTTTAAAAAATGTTTTTGAACCTCAGTTTCCTCATTTAAAAATGGAGATGAAAATACTTGCACTGCTTATCCTATGGGGTTATTGTGAAAACTCATTTATAAAATGTACAATCAGTTAAAATCTGTATAGTAGTCATATTGTGAAAGAAAAATCAGAACAAAAGGGAAAAACCACAAGAAAGAAAAAGCAAACAACAAAAAAAGGGGTGAAAATACTATGCTTTGATCTGCATTCCGTCTCCTTAGTTCTTTCTCCGGATGCAGATAGCATTTTCCATCCCAACTCTTTTGGAACTGTCTTAGATCAATGTATTGCTGAGAAGAGTTAAATCTATCATAGCTGATCATCACATAATCTTCTTGTTACCGTGTACAATATTCTGCTGGTTCTATTCATTATAAGTCTTTCCAGACTTTTCTGAAATCAGCCTGCTTCATCATTTCTTATAGAACAATAACATTCTATAACTCATTCAGACATTCCTCAATTGATGGACGTCTACTCAATTTTCATTTCCTTTAGATTCCCCTAATGTAAATTGTTCATAGATTTCTAGAACCTTGATTATTCTCACCAGTGGCTCATTCTAGCCTATACTTTTTAGCTTTACATGATTTTTCCTTATCTTATTTCTTCTGTGCTTTTGACTCATTGTAACATTAGCTCTTGGGCAGACTTTACTATCTTATCACTAAGGCACAGTCACAACATAAGAATGATTTAAAATGGTTAAAACACTTTCTATTACAACTTTTCTTCACATAACAGATGCTCAATAAATACTTATTTAATAAGTAAATGAATGAATAATTCACACGACATACTGTGATTTAAATAAATGACATGGCAAAGCAGAAAGAAACAACCAGTATTGGAGTCCTCTCCCTTCTACCCACTATCTCCAACCAGGCATCTAAAGTGAGGTTGATACAGATCTCACATTTAGATTGCTGACAACTTGATGTTTTTCCTAGGTCTCTTCATTAAGATAATTTTTTTTTTTAATTTGGGAAATGCACAGGTGAAACAGGATGGCTTTTTAAAGCAACTTGCCAGGAAATCAGCCACTTGCAGTTTTCCAATTAGATTTTGAAGGAACGACTTGTTCTCACAAGATTTTGCATTCTTACTAACAGATAAACAAAACACAGAAATAGAAATAGAAAGGAAATAAAGAGAAGTATAACATTAAAGAGGTGAAGTATATAGGGGAGGATTTTGGGAGGTGAGGAGAGAAAGAGATTGAGGAGTAAGCAAATAAAACCAGCAGCAAGGAAAATCAAATGGAGAAAGCAGGAGAAAAGTTGGGAATGTAGAGAAAAGCATATTATTTTTCTTCTTTATAAAATAAAAGAAATACTTGTAAGGCCTGTAAAATATTCAGCACTTGGGCAATTATATAGTTTTCATTTTGATAATATTGTGTCATCATAATTCAATTCTACCCACTTGCTATGGCTTCTTATTATTAATATCTTAATAGAAAGAATTATGGGATATGGATTTCAGTTCTTCAAGTTTCTTTAACTGTATTTATGTCTGTAGGAGATTTTTAAAAATGTTTTTGAACCTCAGTTTCCTCATTTTAAAAATGGAGATGAAAATACTTTCACTACCCACCCTATGGGGTTATTGTGAAAACTCATTTATAAAATGATGTAAAATCACTTCAGAATTATCATAACATAACTAGCATTTACTTACTGCTTTATATACTTTAAAAATATATCACAACAATAAATAGGTATTACTATCTCCAACTGTAAAGTGTGATATAAATTAAGCCATTATAAAAGGCAAAACCTTTCTCTATTTAAACAATTCCAGAATATTTGGGTAAGAAAAAAAAAAAGTTTCCATCATTGATCTGTGTTTCATTTGCATGACAGCTAATGTTTAGATATTATAAATATATCTGTATTAGAATTGCTTCTTATCTTTCCCATTCCCTTTCTCTGAATTTAGAAATTTCTTTTGTATGGGCAATGCATTCTCAAGCACATTAACCAGCCGGTTTATCATCTTCCTCACTTCCTCTGATTTATATCTTCACTCTGCTTCAGCAGTGATAGACAAGGTTGAGATTTCACCATTCTTCCTTTCACCTCCCCCTATGCCTTACTCTTTCTAAAGCTGTTTCTCAAGCTTACTATGATTACTTATTATCCTGTCAAGAATGGAAAGTCTGAGAGACATATTTTCTGGTAATTAACAAGCATTTTTATTATTTATAGCTAGCAAATAATTAATAAAAAAAAGATCGGTGGCACTCTCAGATACTAAAGATGAACTTTGAGGGACATTGATAGTTTAAATATCTTTGGCAGAGTGGGTGGAAATCAATTTTGATTGGTTAACAATGACAGAAGGAGTATTATGATGAGAAGTGGGATTATTTAATGAAGGGCTAGGGGACTTAATTTTGATTACACCACTCTAGCTGTGACTTATCTATAAACAGATCATCCTCACCTAACAAAATCTTAAAGAAAGGAATCTACCTCTATTCAAGCCATTTATGGCCAAATTGGAGGGGGTCTCACCCTAAACTGAGGAGAATGTTAGCCCAGATTTATCTATCAGCAATCTAGTCACAATGACTTAGCTTTAAATGAGAAAATTCTCAGGGGGATAAATCCCTAGATCCTCCATATTAGCAACTGATTATTAATTTATTTCAATTACCTGGTAAGTCCACTAGTCTCACATTTCTGTTTTGACTTCTCTTCTCTCCCTTTGCAATGTTGATTTTAAGGTTAATGAATTCAACTTCGCGCCATCTTCTTGTTTTAAATCCTTTGTTCTCATGTCTTGTTACCATTCCTGTCATGCTGTACCTTAACCTTGGACTACCCATATCATCATCTGCCTTTTCTGTTTTTAATCAATTGTTGTCAAATACCACAGAAGGAAGCTGTGTAACTACTAATTGGGTCTACTAAGCATTTATTAAATATATTCTAAACTAGCTCCTCCCTTTTACAGGATAATCCTTTGATTCTTTATATCAAATTTTTCCCTGTCGGCATTTGTTCTTTTCCTCCCTTCATGGGGATGAGAAATAATAATATTTTGTTAACTGCTCTCAGTGGCTTTCCTGACAAAGATTATTCCAAACCTCTTTTCTTTTCAAATGTATTCTACCTCTCTTCTCATTCTCAGAAGATCTCATCTTAGACATTTTATATCTCTTCTCACTTTCACAACCAAACTCCTAATAAATTCTATCTGCACACATTGTTAATGTATCTTTTCCCACTCCCTTCTCAACTAGTTGCAACTTTTTTTTGCTTATATCCTCTCCTACATAACTAAAACCACTCTCTCCAAGGTTATTAGCCATTTAAAATTATTAAATATGATGTGCTTTTTCCTATCCTCAAACTTCTTGACTTTTTGGCATCATTTGTTTCTGTTGACTTCCTCTCCTTCTAGGTACTCTTTTCTCCCTAAGTTTTTCTGAAACTTCTTCTCTTACTTTTCCTTCTGTCTTCTATTGTGCTTAGCACAGTACTTGTTTCCATTGCATCCAGGGCCATTTCAAATTGCCATGATGTATATTTTCCCACTGGACCTACATGGCTCTGGAGGAGAAAAGGAGACTGAACATTCTGCACATCTTCCCTTCTCTCCCACTTAAATCCAATTCACTTCCATGTCATGGTGTCATCTTCCTGATGTCATAGTTCTCTTCATGAATAAAGGATAAATAACAACAAAAATAGGATTTAGCATGTAGTAACTACTAGACAGATGCTTGATTGATTATTTTTCTGAAACTTTTGTTTCTTTGCTGGATTGTCATCTATGTCATGCTGCCCTAACCATGGTTTCTTCACAAGATTCAGCCCTGGGTCCTCTAATATTCTCTATTTATATCCTTTTTCTTGTTGATCACCTTTCACAAGTTCAATTTTTCATCCCTATACAGAGGATGACCATACCCAATTTCTTTATATCCAAACCCAATTTCTCCTGTGCTTCAGTCTCACTTTTATTATCTGCTAGTTGAACTAGTAGATATCACATTATTATCAAACTCAACTTGTCCAAAATGGAACTCATTATTTTTCTCCTAAACCAATTCTTGCTCCAAACTTTTTTATATCTTTTAAAAGAAACAACATCCTTTCAGTCACTCTAGTTTATAGACTTAGAGTCAATTTCAATCCTTCCCTCTTCCAGCATTATGTCAATTGTACCACTTAACTGCCCAACATGTGCTTTAGAAATATCAATTGACAGGTGTGTGGAAGACAAATTGGAGAGGAGAAAGACTGGAAACCAGGAGACCAGTGATAACACTGTTGAAAACATCCGAGAGAGGTGTTGAAGACCTGAGCAAAGGCATTGGTAATGTGTATAGATATGTGACAGAAGTAGATTCAGTAAGAGTTCGTAAGCAATTTGATAAATAGAGCATCAGAGTAAGAGCATAAGATTCTAAGTGAAGAAGTAGAAGTAACTTTAGAGTCCTATTTTATAGAGGAGGAAACTGAGAACCAGACAGATGGCTTTCTCAATATCATACAGCAATAATCACTCAATCAAACATTTATTAAGCACCTAAATGTATCAGGCACTGTATTAAGTGCTGTGGGTACAAAAAGAGGCAAGACAATGACTTAAAGAGCTTTTACTCTAATGAAAGAGAAAGCATGAAAACATATATTTAAAACAAGCTATATGTAGGATAAATAGAAAATAAAAGAGGGAAAGTACTGGAATTAAGAGAGACTACGGAAGGCAAAGAAAGTGGGATTTTAGTTGGGATTGAAAGGAAGCCAGGGGAGTCAGTAATCAGAGTGGAGGAAGGAGAGCATTCCAGGCATAGGATACAACTGGAGAAAATGTCCAGAACTATGAGATGGAGAGTCTGTTTTTGTGGAACAACTAGGAGGCCAATGTTATTGGATGGAAAAATATGTTTTGGGAAGTAAAGTGTAAAAAGACAGAACACAGATTAAAACCCAGATCCAATGTCTCCAAATTCGATACATTTTCTATTGCACCATGTGTGAAGGATGTGTTTAGTGAAGGATGAAATAGGTAGCACAAAGAAATTATCATCCTCATTTTTTATAGATGAAAAACTATGACTTGGAGAAGTTAATTGGCTTGCCCATAATAACACAGCTAAAAGGCATCAGAGCTGAGATAAAAACATACATTTTCTAATATCAAGTTCCAATATGTTGGGTTTTTTTTTCATTACATAATGTAATGTATGCTGTTTAGAAAGGCTACTTGATCCTATGTATATGAAAGCTATGAGGAAGCAACTCTAGTACAATATCACATCACTGGATACAGTGCAGTGTGACATGTCAGCTGAAATTTAAGTCCTAAGAAATGTTATATGGGGCAATGATGGTATATATATGGTATTGATCAAGGAAATAATCACATTCCCTTTTCTCTTTCATTTTATATAGAAGTATATGTGTGACTCTTTCTTCGGTTTCTTTATCTGTAAAAGGGGGAGTAGGAGTGGGATTGAAGTAGATGACTTCTCAAATACTTTGCAGCTCTAATCAGTACTGCAACTTAGCTAAATAAATCAATTAAATGTTGAACAATTAAGTGTGATATTCACAAATGTAAGAATCCTCATAAACTATGGTAGAACTAGTTTTGTGTAAAACTTGAATTACCATAGAAACAGATGCTTGAGAGAAACATTATCAGGAGCTCACTAGATACATGGATAATAGTATGTCAAACTGGAGAAAAACAATTTCACAGAGCTCCAATGCTTGTTTTTCTATTATTTGCTTTAGTGACAGAATCTGAGTAGCCAGAATCTTAATTAGCTAAACCCCACAAAAGCCCTCTGAGCTGCATTTCACCAGTAACATTTACTCATTTAGCATACCAGCATATATTTTCATAGCACTTGGTTTAGAGTTGGAAGAGACATTAGAGATCAATCCCTTCATGTTCCAGATGGGGAAACTGAGGCCCAGAGAGTTTTTACAAAAACACACAGGTAATAAATGGTAGACTGAAAGCCATAGATCATACATTTAGAGCTTGAAGGGATTTTAGAAGAAATTTATATAATTCCCTCATTTTACAAATGAGGAAATTAAGTTTTGGGTAGTGACTTGCTCACAGTCATGCTTGTAATAAGTATAAGAAGCAGTATTTGCGCTCTCATTCTCTCATTTCCACTCCAGCAGATTTAATACTACACCATATTGCTTCATGTTATTGTTGTATTGTTTCAATCATGTCAGATTCTTTGTGACTCCATTTATGACTTTCTTAGAAAAGATACTGGAGTGATTTGCCATTTCCTTCTCTGACTCACTTTGGAGAGGAGAAACTGAGATAAACAGGGATAAGTGACTTGCTCAACATCACACAAGTAATGTGTGTCTGAGGTCAGATTTGAATTTATGAAGAAAAGACTTCCGATTCTAAGTCCAGTGCACTATTTTTTGTACCATCTAGATATTCCATGATGGCTCACATAAAACATTCCCCCATAACACCTTCACCTGCATTTTATAAATGAGGAAACTGAACCACAGAGAAAATTTTTGCAAGAAGTCTCCCCCAGTCATCTCAGTACCTTCCCTCTGAGATTATCTCAATTTTACCATATAAATATCTTGTTTGTATATTGTTTTTTGCATCTTGTTTCCTGTCATTTGTTTTTCTCTAACACCAGGACTTATTACAACATTTGGCACAAAGTAGGTGCTTGATAATTAATACCTAATGACTTGACAGAGGCAGTGAGTAACTTTTCTCAGGTCACATTGACCTAGGAAGACTTCAAGTCAGGTTTTGAACTTGTATGCTCCAATAAAAGAGCAGCATATTTTCTATGAATAATATATATATATATAATGAATAAGTAATGAATACTTATTTAAACTGTCTCCCAAATTCTGAAAAAGATGCTCACATAAAGTTGCAGAAAAATCAGAGACTCATCTGATACATCATTAACATATTTACTCCACATCTTCTGCCACGTAGTAGCAGTGGTATCTACCGGAGTGTAAACATGTAAGAAATGTAGTTCATATGAAACTTGTGACCCTAATCTAGAGATGATTGATTTAAGTACAAATTTTAGTGGGAAGAATCTCTTATAAAATATTTTTTTTCCTTGGTCCTATCTAGGGAAATAACAACATTCAAATAGTATTAATAAGATTTGTAAAACATTTTGCCTACATTATTTTATCTAAGTTTCACAATTACTCCAGGAGCGATCTCATTTCCTAGATGTGTAATTGAACAAAAGAAAGATTACATGATCTACCTCTGATCATACAACTGGAGGTAGGATTTAAACCAGATCTCTTCTGATTCCAAATCCAGAATATTTGTACTCCACAAGTTTTTTCTCAGGGAATCATAGAACTATTAGTCTCTGGCTCAGGTCTCTGGGTCATTTCCCAACTCAAAGTAAAGCTGCAAATATCACTATCTAGGCCGTTTTGCTATTTTTTTAAAAAGATTGCCCTTTGCTCTTCAATAAAAATTCAGCTAACATTATCTATGGGGCAGGTTGTAAAGTATGTGGTATAATCAATAAAAAACAAGAGTGGGGTTTTAGACTGAGATGATCAAGGAAAACTTCATGGAAGAGGTAGAATTGAAACTGAGCCCTGAACTAAGGAAATGGAGAAGAGAAGGAAAAGCATTATAAATAGAGTATATTTTCTGGACAAAGATGAAGAAGCTTGAATTTCTATCATCTTTCAGGGACATGGAGATGATTTAGGCTGGAATGGTAGAAAGGTAGCTGGAACATTTGTTTGGTTTTAGACTGTGCATACTCTTAAAAAACTTTATCTCATAAGCAATAGAGAAATTGAAAGTTGAAAGTTTTTGAGCGTAATACAGATATAGTACATTTATAATATATTTTTCTCCTTTCTTTGCATAAGACACGTTCCTAGATTATTTACTGGGAAATTACAATAAATGACTAAAGTAAGTATTGGCTTAGAATAGAACTCATAGTATTATAAAAATGCCTGAATAATCATTTCTAGTTATTACATTTTCCTTTAGCAAAACATTTCTTTTAATAAATATATAAGATTAAGCAATGAATAGGGTCAATCAGCTTGATTTGCAATCAGAATTCATTTAAAACAATTGCAATGTCATTCTTCTAAAAAGTGAATAATAGGACTTCTGGCCAAGATGGAGGCGAGGAGGCAGACAGCTGCTTGAGCTCCATGTTTTCTCTCAGGACTTACTTCATGACAAGCCTTGGGGTTAGTGCTTGACTGGAAAAGAAACCCACAAATAATCACCAACAAAAGACATCCTTGAAATTCGCCAGAGAAGGTCTGTGTTTGCTCAGGGGAGGGGACGAACAGACTGGGCGCAGACTGAGGGCAAGCAAGCCAGAGTGAGGCAGGCAGGTCACACATCCTGGACCAGAGGAGGGAGGGGTATGATCTCTTCCGTTTCTGTGGAAAGACTTTTACCCAGTGTGGATACTCCATCTTGGCAGCAAGCCAGGAGCAGCAGAGAGGGTATAAACACCAGAGGTGAAGAATAAAACCCCGGGAAAGCTAGTGTGTCTTGGGACCAGCCACCCCCAACCCCCACCCAGAGTGACTCAGCATGTTCTCAGAGCCTCAGAGCACAGATTCAGCGCAGCCATCTCTGTCCTGTTAGTACCTCACCACTGTCTCCTGCAGTCTGTAGAGAAAGCCCAGTCACACCATCCAGCCCCATCCCCCCAAAACAGACCAATTGTTTCTCTTGTCAATTTGTTTTCTCCGATTCCCACTCTGTCAAAATGAACAAGAAATTTAAAAGAGCTCTAACCATTGACAGCTTCTGTATATAGAGAGAGCAGACTTCAAATACCGAGGGCACTAAAAGCAGACTGTCTCCAGAGGAATCCTCTAAGGAGGATATGATCTGCTCCTCAATACATAAGACTCTTATAGAGGAAATCAAAAAGGCCCTCAAAGAGAGCTAGAAGAGAAATGGGAAAAGGAAAGGGAAGCTTGGCAAGAGAGCCTGGAGAAGTTATCCAGAGTGGATAAAGAGATCAAATCATTGAGAAATAAAATTAGTGAATTAGAAAAGGTAAACAACGCCAAGGAAAACAGAATTAGTGAGCTGGAAAAAGAAAACAGCTCTCTAAAAAATAAAATGGATGAAATGGAAAAAAAATTCCATTGAAGAAAAAAACTCACTTAAAAACTCAATTGGACAATTACAAAAAGATATAAAAAAAGTGAGTGAAGAAAATACATCATTGAAAATTAGACTCGAACAAGTAGAAATGAATGACTCATGGAGAAACCAAGAAGTAGTCAAGCAAAACCAGAAAAATGAAACAATTGAAAAGAATGTCAAGTACCTTATTAGAAAGACAACAGACCTGGAAAACAGATCCAGGAGAGACAATTTGAGAATAATCGAAATCCCTGAAAAATGTGAGGAAAAAAAGAGCCTGGAAACTATTTTCCAGGAAATTATCAAAGAGAACTGCCCAGACGTTTTGGAAACAGAGGGTAAAATAGACATTGAAAAAATTCATTGATCACCTACCGAAAAGGACCCTGAAATCAAAACGCCAAGAAATATATTGGCCAAGTTCAAGAACCATCAGATGAAGGAAAAAATACTGGGAGCTGCTAGGAAAAAGCAATTCAGATATGGATAAGCCACAATAAGGATAACCCAGAATCTAGCAGCGTCCACATTAAAAGAACAAAGGGCCTGGAATATGATATTCCCTGAAAGGCTAAGGAACTTGGTATGCAGCCAAGAATAACTTACCCAGCAAAAATGAGCTTCGTTTTCCAGGGAAGAAGATGGACATTTAACGAAATAAATGAATTCCATCTATTCTTGATGAAAAAACCAGACCTACCCAAAATGTTTGATCTTCAAATACAGAACTCAAGAGATTTCTAAAAAGGTAAAAAGAATCTTGAGAACTATATTTCTGCCATAAAGATATGTAAAGAACACATGTATAATTTGTCCTAGAAACTAGAGGTGGAAAGGAAATTATATCATAAAAAAGGGTAGAGTGGTGTTACTATATCTCATGAAGAGGCAAAGGTAACCTATTGTATCTGAGAGAAAGAAAGGAGGGGGATAAGCATAGTGTGTATCAATAGACATATTAGATTTATGGTGAAACTTCTTCCACTTCATTGAAAAGTGAGAGGGAAGGAGTAAGCTAAAGGGAAGGAAATACAGAAATTGTGAGGAAAAGGGGTAAAATAAGGGGAGGAACTTTAAGATGGGGGAGGGATACCAAAAAGGGAGGGCTGTGAAAAGCAAGTGGTGTTCACAAGTTTAATACTGGGTAGGGGGGTTAGAGGGATGGAAAGGAGAAAAGCATAAGTAGGGGTTAACAGGATGGCAAGCAATATAGAATTAGTCATTCTAACCATAAATGTGAATGGTGTAAACTCCCTCATAAAGAGGAAGCAGTTAGCAGACTGGATTAAAAGTCAGAATCCTATTAATTGTTGTTTACAGGAAACACACCTGAAACAGGGTGATACATTCAAACTAAAAGTAAAAGGGTGGAGCAGAATCTACTATGCTTCAGGTAAAGCCAAAAAAGCAGGGGTAGCTATCCTCATCTCAGATGAAGCAAAAACAAAAATTGATCTAATTAAAAGAGATAAGGAAGGGCATTATATCCTGCTAAAGGGTAGCATCAGTAATGAAACAGTATCAATATTAAACATATACACACCAAGTGGTGCAGCATCTAAATTCTTAAAAGAGAAATTAAGAGAGCTTCAAGAAGAAATAGACAGCAAAACTAAAATAGTGGGAGATCTCAACCTTGCACTCTCAGAATTAGATAAATCACACCACAGAATAAATAAGAAAGACGTCAAAGAGGTAAATAGAACACTAGAAAAGTTTGATATGATAGATCTCTGGCGAAAGCTAAATGGAGACAGAAAGGAATATACTTTCTTCTCAGCAGTTCATGGAACCTATACAAAAATTGATCATATACTAGGGCATAAAAACCTCGAAATCAAATGCAGTAAGGCAGAAATAGTAAATGCATCCGTTTCAGACCACAATGCAATTAAAATTACATTTAATAAAAAGCCAGGGGGAAAATAGACCAAAAATAATTGGAAACTAAATAATCTTATACTAAAGAATGATTGGGTAAAACAGAAAATCATAGACATAATTAATAACTTCACCCAAGAAAATGACAATAATGAGACATCATACCAAAATGTGTGGGATACAGCCAAAGCAGTAATAAAGGGAAGTTTTATATCTCTACAGGCCTACTTGCATAAAATAGAGAAAGAGAGGGCCAACGAATTGGGTTTACAACTAAAATTGCTAGAAAAGGAACAAATTAAAAACCCCCAGACAAACACAAAACTTGAAATTCAAAAAATAAAAGGTGAGATTAATAAAATTGAAAGTAAAAAAACTATTGAATTAATTAATAAAACTAAGAGTTGGTTTTATGAAAAAACCAACAAAATAGACAAACCCTTAGTAAACCTGATTAAAAAAAGGAAAGAGAAAAAGCAAATTGATAGTCTTGAAAATGAAAAGGGTGAACTCACCACTAATGAAGAGGAAATTAGAACAATAGTTAGGAGCTACTTTGCTCAACTTTATGCCGATAAATTCGATAACTTAAATGAAATGGAAGAATACCTTCAAAAATATAGCTTGCCCAGATTAACAGAGGAAGAAGTAAGTAGTCTAAATAGTCCCATCTCAGAAAAAGAAATAGACCAAGCTATTAACCAACTTCCTAAGAAAAAGTCCCCAGGACCAGATGGATTTACAGGTGAATTCTACCAAACATTTAAAGAACAACTAACTCCAATGCTATGTAAACTATTTGAAAAAATAGGGATTGAAGGAGTCCTACCAAATTCCTTCTATGACACAGACATGGTACTGATACCTAAACCAGGTAGATCGAAAACTGAGAAAGAAAACTATAGACCAATTTCCTTAATGAATATGGATGCTAAAATCTTAAATAAGATATTAGCAAATAGACTTCAGAAAGTCATCCCCAGGATAATACACTATGACCAAGTGGGATTTATACCAGGAATGCAGGGCTGGATAGGCCGAGCGAATATAATTAAGATGACAATACTCCCTAAACTAATCTATTTATTTAGTGCTATATCAATCAGATTCCCAAGAAACTATTTTAATGACCTAGAAAAAATAACAACAGAATTCATATGGAACAACAAAAAGTCGAGAATTTCAAGGGAAGTAATGAAAAAAAATTAAATGAAGGTGGTCTACCTATACCTGATCTAGAACTATATTATAAAGCAACAGTCACCAAACCCATTTGGTATTGGTTAAGAAATAGACTAGTTGATCAGTGGACTAGGTTAGGTTCACAGGGCAAGATAGTGAATAAAAATAGCAATCTAGTGTTTGACAAACCCAAAGATCCCAATTTTTGGGATAAGAATTCATTATTTGACAAAAACTGCTGGGAAAACTGGAAATTAGTATGGCAGAAACTAGGCATGGATGCACATTTAATACCACGTACTAAGATAAGATCAAAATGGGTCCAAGATTTAGGCATAAAGTACGAAATCATAAATAAATTAGAGGAACATAGGATAGTTTACCTCTCAGACTTGTGGAGGAGGAAGGAGTTTGTGTCCAAAGGAGAACTAGAGACCATTATTGATCACAAAATAGAAAATTTTGATTACACCAAATTAAAAACGTTTCTGCACAAAGAAAACTAATGCAAACAAGATTAGAAGGGAAGTAACACATTGGGAAAACATTTTTAGAGTTAAAGGTTCTGATAAAGGCCTCATCTCCAAAATATACAGAGAATTGACTTTAATTTATAAGAAATCAAAGCCATTCTACAATTGACAAATGGTCAAAGGATATGAACAGACAATTTTCAAATGATGAAATTGAAACTATTTCCACTCATATGAAAGAGTGTTCCAAATCACTATTGATCAGAGAAATGCAAATTAAGACAGCTCTGGGATGCCACTGCACACCTGTCAGATTGGCTAAGATGACAGGATCAAATAATGATGAATGTTGGAGGGGCTGTGGGAAAACTGGGACACTGATGCATTGTTGGTGGAGTTGTGAAAGAATCCAACCATTCTGGAGAGCAATCTGGAATTATGCCCAAAAAGTTATCAAAATGTGCATACCCTTTGACCCAGCCATACTACTACTGGGCTTATATCCCAAGGAAATACTAAAGAAGGGAAAGGGACCTGTATGTGCCAAAATGTTTGTGGCAGCCCTTTTCATAGTGGCTAGAAGCTGGAAGATGAATGGATGTCCATCAATTGGAGAATGGTTGGGTAAATTATGGTATATGAATATTATGGAATATTATTGTTCTGTAAGAAATGACCAACAGGAGGAATACAGAGAGGCTTGGAGAGACTTACATCAACTGATGCTGAGTGAAACAAGCAGAACTAGAAGATCATTATACACTTCAACAATGATACTGTATGAGGATGTATTCTGACAGAAGTGGATATCTTCGACAAAGAGAAGATCTAATTCAGTTCCAAGTGATAAATGATGGACAGAATCAGCTATATCCAGAAAAAGAACACTGGGAAATGAGTATAAACTGTGAGCATTTTTTGTTTGTTTGTTTGTTTTTCTTCCCAGATTATTTTTACCTTCCTAATACAATTCTTCTTTTGCTACAACAACAACAAAATTCGGTTCTGCACATATATATTGTACCTAGGATATACTATAAGATATTTAATATATATGGGAATGCCTGCCGTCTAGGGAAGGGGGTGTAGGGAAGGAGGGGAAAAATTCGGAACAGAAGGGAGTACAAGGGATAATGTTGTTTAAAAAAATTACCTATGTATATGTACTGTCAAAAATGTTATAATTATAAAAATTAATAAAAAAAAAGGAAAATCCTGCCTGAGATATTGCCTATGTGACCCTGAGCAAGTCACTTTGCTTTTCTCAAAAATCAGTTTACTCATTTGTAAAATTCAAGAATTGTACTTGATCCCTTCTAATTCTAAATGGTTAAGTGCATGATTATACCTATCTATTATTACATATAATTATAAATGCTTCATATAATAAATACATAAAATTTTAAATAAAAAAGTGAATAATAGAATCAAAGAGTGAGGAGTGAAAGAAATTTTCTAAATTATTGAGTTCAACTTCTTTTATTTTACAGATGAAAAAACTGAGTCCCAGAGTTGTTAAGTGACTTGTCTTAAGTCACACAACTAATAAGAGGGAAGAAGGATTTGATTCTGATTCCAACTCCAGCTCTCTATCCATAAGAGCCACCTTGCTGCCTTTGGTTATACATTTCAATAAGGAATTTTTCCTGAACTGAACTTAATTAAATAAGGGTCCATAAGAGCACAAAAGACTTCCAGAGTTTTTAAAAGTTTCTTAATTGCAAGAATTTTCTTTTCTTTTCTTTTTTGTTTTAACTCTACGCATTTTAACATGACATCCAAATTCTAAGTATAGAAAACCGCATCACAACTTAAATGAGAATGTCTCATATAAAGGGCACAGATTATGTTGGTCCAAATTATAACGCAGTTCTACTTAACATTAACGAGTCACTTCTGTTTTTTCTCTTTTTAAATCATCAATCTAGAATATGGATAAGAGTTTTCTTATTTTAAAATGTAAGTAAAAATTGTACCACCAGAATAAATAAATGGAAAGATAAACCCAGTTTTTTTTTTTTTTATTTCCAGAGGAAGGTGTACATTCACCAAAGACCCTGACTGACACACAACTTAATTACCTGGGATTCCTTTGAGTAAAGGACTTTTTCTTTCACACTTTTATTTTATTGTAATACAATATAATACAATTTTATTTTATTTATTTATTTTTCTTGCTGCTCAGCTTTGTTGATAATATATAGAAATGCCAATTATTTTTAGTAGATTATATTACTTTTTTTCAATCATAGTTTTTTATTTACAAAACATGCATCGGTAATTTTTTCAACATTGACGCTTGAAAAATATTCTGTTCCAAATTTTCCCTTCCTTTCCCCCACTCCCTCCACTAGATGGCAGGTAGTCCAATACATATTAAATATGTTAAAACATATGTTAAATGCAATATATGTTTATATATTTATACAGTTATCTTGATGCACAAGAAAAATAGAATCTAGAAAGAAAGAAAAAAACCTGAAAAGGAAAACAAAAATGCAAGCAAGAAATAACAGAAAGAGTGAAAATGCTATGTTGTAGTCCACACTCAGTTCCTCTCTCTGGGTGTAGATGGCTCTCTTCATTACTGAATAATTGGAACTGATTTGAATCATCTCACTGTTGAAGAGAGCTATGTCCATCAGAATTGATCTTTGTATAGTCTTGTTGTTGCCATGTATAATTATCTCCTGGTTCTGCTCATTTCTCTTAGCATCAATTCATGTAAGTCTTTCCAGGACTCTTGGAAATCATCCTGTTGGTCATTTCTTACAGAACAATAATAATCGATAACAGTCATATACCATAATTTATTTTGCCATTTTCCAATTGATGGATATTTATTCATTTTCCAGTTTCTAACCACTACAAAAATGACTACCACAAACATTTTTGCATATGTGGGTCTCTTTCCCTCCTTTAAGATCTCTTTGGGATATAAGCCCAGTAGTAAACTGCTGGGTCAAAGAGTATGCACAGTTTGATAACTTTTCAATCATAGTTCCAAAATGTCCTCCAGAATGGTTAGATTCATTCACAGTTCCACCAAAAATATATCAGTGTCCTAGTTTTTCCAAATCCCCTCCAATATTCATCATTATCTTTTCCTGTCATCTTAGTCAATCTGAGAGTTGTATAGCAGTATATCAGAGTTGTCTTAATTTGCATTTCTCTAATCAATAGTGATTTAGAGCACCTTTTCATATGACTAGAAATAGTTTCAATTTCTTCATCTGAAAAGTGTCTGTTCATATCCTTTGACCATTTATCAATTGGAAAATGTCTTGATTTCTTATAAATTTGAGTCACTTCTCTGTATATTTTGGAAATGAGGCCTTTAACTGATGCAATTTTAAATGATTAACAAAATATTGGAGAATTTCCTGGATGATTGATAATAGACTTTTAATGATACTTCCCCCTTTCTTTCTCCTACAATAGTTTTATAAGAACAACATTTTAGAAAACTCCAAGCTCTTATACTATCTCCCTCAAGCATAATCTACCCTTCTCAGAGAACTGATGAATTATTGGGGAAGCATCACTAAAAACTCCTTTTTTTAAAGAAGCAAAGTGCTTCTAAGTAAAATCTATATCAGGAATTACAGATGTCTTTGTGGTACAATATATTTGAAGAAGGAATAGCTTTCAAATTTGGTGACTCTGACATAAGCCTGAATATAAGAGGAGATTTTTAATTCTAACCTCTGAGAGAAGGGATTCAGTTAAGCTGTTTTTGAAGATCCCTTCTAATGACATAGCCATTATATTATAAAGCTGTGATCTTTCCTTAAATCTTATTCATTTCAATTTCTATCAGCCACACTACTATTTCTCCATTGATCCATTGTGAATACATTTCTAATAAATATTTATTAAACAGGCACTATAAAAGACAATGTGAATTATTGAGTAAGGAGGTGATATGGTTGGACCTTCACTTTAGCAAAATCACTTTGGCAGCTGAATGAAGGATGGAGTAGAGTTGAAAGAGATTTGTGACAAACAGATCTACCAGTAGGGTGTTGTATTAGTCCAAATTTTAAATAATAGGTTGGTAGAACTATCAGAGGAAAGAAAAGAGCATGTTCAAGATATGCTGCAAAAGAGAAATAAACAGATTTGGAAATATGGCAGGTGGTGAGAACATGAAGAGTCAAGGAGTAAATGAAGAGAGGGAAATAAACATTCCTATAGTATTTATTAAGTTCTAAGCAGTATGCAAGGTGGAAGAATATAGGTCAACAGAGAGATTATGATTGAATAGATAGATTTGAGAATCATAAATATAGATATGATGATAATCCATGATCACTAATAAGATCACCAAATGAAGTAGAACAGAAGGAGAGAAGAAGGTGAGAACAGAACCCTGTGGAAAACTCACTATTTATGGGTTTGACCTAGAAAAAGACCCAGCAAAGAGGATTGAAAAGGAATGATGAGGTAAAAGGAAATCCAGTAGAGAGTTATGTCCTGCAAATCTAGAGAAAAGAGATTATCTAGGAGAAGTAGGTGATCATTAGTGACAGAGGCTAAAAAGAAGCCAAGAAAAATGAAGCTTGAGGGAAAAGTCATTGAATTTGCCAATTAGGAGACTATGGGTAACTTTGGAGAGAGCTATTTTGGTGAATGATGATATTAGAAGCAAATTCTTGAGAGTTAAAAAAAAGAGTGATAGTAGAGGAAATGAAGACACCTCAAATATTACATGCTAGCTGAGCAAGCCATTTAACTCTGTTTTCCTTAGTTTCTTCACCTGTAAAATGAGCTGGAAAAGGAAATAACAAACTGCTCCAATATTTTTGCCAACAAAATCCTAAATAGGATCATGAAGAGTTGGACATGACTTAAACAACAACAAAGACAACAAATCTTGGTCAAGTCACTTAATATTTATCCCTTAGTTTTATCTTGTCCTGTAATAGAGTTGGATGAGATAAAGGGCTTTTGACCCTTGGCACTCTAATGAAGTCTATAGATTGCTTCTCAGAATAATATTTTAAGTGCATAAAATAAAATCCCTAAGATAAGAGGGGAGATGAATTATATATCCTGAGGAAGGATCCAGGCCAACCATCATTAATTTCTCTTTCAATTCTGCTTTTGACTCTTTGGACTACTCACCAATTCCTCCCATGCAACTATTTTCCCTTCTGCACTTTTGAACTCTGTTTTGAGCATTTTTTTTTCTATTATTAAAATGTAAACTCTTTGAAGGCAGGGACTGTCCTTTTCTTTTTACTTGTATCTCCAGTGCCTAGCACATTGACTGATACATAGGAAGTAATACATGTTTTTTGACTTGAGTAATTTATCTATTTGCCTGTCTGTCTATCTATATATGAAAGCAAGTTTATAGATCTTATGTTTATAATCTCTGGTCTAGATGATTTTGAAGACTCTTCTCAGTTCTCAGTATGTGTTCCTATGATCCTATAAAAAGAAAAAGCACTTATTAAGCATCTACTATGTTCCAGGCATTGGTTAAGCACTTTAGAAATATTTCTTCATATTATCTCTTCATAACAACACTGGGGATAAATGTTATTATTAGCCTCATTTTATAGTTAAAGAAAGGCAAAGATTAAATTACTTGTTTGGTGTCACACAAATAGAGTCTGAGGTCACATTAGAACTCAAATCTTCTTGATGCTAAGTCCAGTGCTCTGATGCCTGTAAGGACTCCTATTATCTGAAATTGTATGATTTTATAGCTATTTCCTTAGGCAATGGGTAACTATTTTACAAATGTGTACATTTGATCCACAGGACAAACAAAATAAAAGTATACAAGAATCAATGGAAATGTTTCACTACCACTTTGGGGAAAACAATTCATAAACTAAGAAGGTGGGTCAATAATGTCACCTTTATATGTAAATTCATGGTTCTGTATGCATACTGGAACACATTACTTCCTGAAGAATGGATAGTCAGAGACTTCTGTACTCTCGGTGAACTAAAGCTCAATCAAACTTTCTCTAAGAGTGAAACCTTGTTCTAGTTTTATTGAAATGAACACTGAAGACATTGTAATAATTCAAATGGATAGTTATTTAAATGGCATATGTGTGTGTGTGTGTGTGTGTGTGTGTGAATACAGAAAGGATCTGTGACTCCATTAGCATGGATAACTCCAGTTTACTAATCCACTGTGATTTAGTGTCTAAGTGAGACAGCTGGATGTACTGGGAATAGAACACTAGTCCTGAAATCAGGAAGATTTTAATTTAAATCCGACCTTACATTAGCTAAGGGACCTTAAGCAAGACACTTAACATCTATCTGCTTCAGTTTCCTCAATTTTAACATGGGGATAATCATATCCACTTTCAAGAGTTGTGGTAAAGATCAAATGACCTAATAATTTAAAAATATGTATTTATTCTGGCATATAGCCTGTTATATAGATGATAGATATTATTATTATTATTTTCTCAGAAATTTCCTAATGCATTTAGTCATTAGGTGACTTGTCTAGGGCCACACAAGTGGTAAGTGTCAAGAGCAGGATTTCAACCTAGTTCTTCCTGTCTCTAAACCTAGCAATCTATTGGCTACAGAATTATGGAATGGAGCCTTAAGTCGAATCTCCTTTAAATAATGATTACCTCCATGTTATCTCAAGGTCCCAAATGTCAAACACATTCTCAAAGTAATTTCCTAAGATGATATTTCATGAAACAACTTCCTTGAAATTTATCTAGCATGGGACAAATTAGATTGAAATTATCTAATATATTACATTGTGGTAGACATAATTTATCTAATCTAATCACTTAAATGTGAAATTGTAGCATGTTCTACAAGTGTTCTAGTTGAAGAAAACAGGAAGAAGTCATTATGAGATAATTTTTCTTTTGTCTTTGCAACTGCCAAACTGACAATTTCAGATACTTATGGCAATGGCTCCTTTTGGTTTGAATTTAGTAATAGAAATATGAAACACAAAGAATAGAAAGCCTAAGGGTCAGAATAATAAAGATTCTAATCCCTGTCTGTTAAATGCTCATTGCCAGACAATGGGCAAGTCTCTTAACTTCTCAGTGCCTTAGGCACCTAGGACATGCATGACAGCTGTCAATTTGAATTGTGGAGGGAAATCCCAGGTCTGATAATAAACAAACAAAAACATCATTTATATATTAATAATTAGAACAAGGATAATTACTAACATTTATATAAAGTTTATTTATTGAAACAAAATATTTATTTAACGTTTACAAAGATCTTTACTTATATTATCTCATTTGATTCTTTACAACAATGTGGTGAGGTGAATGCTATCAGAGTCCCCATTTTATTGATGAAGACATTGATAGATGGGATTCAATGATTTTCTAAGGATCAAACAACTAGCTAATAGGTATCTGAAACCAATTTTAATCTCAAATATTTCATACATTCTATCTAGTATTCCACTTAGCTGTCTAGTTTTCAGAAGTGGGACCAGTGGCTACTGTCCTAAGATAAAGAAGTCATTGAATCCCTAGCTAAAATAACGATAGTCTCTTGGTTCTAAAGTATGCCCCTTTTTAGCTCATTTAGCTATTTAAGCAAATAGTACCCATTTAAACCTAATATTTCTTAGAGGCTAAGGGAAACAGTCATGAGTTTTAAAAAATGTATCCTGGACATGTGACACATACTCCATACAGCATAAACATAATAGACAACTTGATATCAAGGATTGATCCTATAAGAATATTTGTTTTACAATCAGGATGATTTCAGAGAGGCCTGAAGAAAGTTACATTAATTAATGCTAAGTGAAGTGAGCAGAACCAGGAGATAAACAGCAGTAACAAAATTGTACAATGATCAATTCTGGTGGACGTAACTCTTTTCAACAATGAGATGATTCAGGCCAGTTCCAATGATCTTGTGATGAAGAAAACCATTTACCATCAGAGAGAGGACTGTGGAAACTGAATGTGGATCACAACATAGCATTTTCACTCTTTTTGTTATTATTTGCTTGCATTTTGTTTTCTTTCTCATTTTTTTTCCCTTTTTGATCTGATTTTTCCTCTGCAGCAAGATAATTGTATAAATATGTATGCATATATTGGATTAAACATATTTTTAACATATTTAACATATATTAGATTACTTGCCATTTAGGGAAGGGGATGGAAGAAAGGGGGAAAAGTTTGGAAAACAAGATTTTGCAAGGGTCAATGTTGAAAAATTATTCATGTGTATGTTTTGAAAATAAAAGGCTTTATATAAAAAAAAAATACTTGTTTGATAGAATTTGCTACGAGAGCATGGAAACCTCTAGATTAGAGGTATGGGAAATGGCTCAGATAAGAAATAGTTTGTTATTGGTGTTGTTATAATTGAGAATTTGGTGGATTAGTATGGAGCAGAGAAAAGGAAACACTGTTGTAAGCCATGGTCCGTAGGTCAGAGTGGGGTGTGATGGGAATGCCTGAGTTGGATTGCTATTTAAGGACAAGACTTGCCTAAGACCAGCAATCAAAAACACTTTGATGGCTGAAGAAGAAAATTTCAGACAGTTGAAATGCAGCATTATGAGTGTAACCAGACATTACAGTGAGAAAAATAATTATTAAGGCCAAGGCCAGATGGGAAATGAAGAAAGAGGAAGCTGAGAAGAAAAATTAATGTCTTAGAAAATGAGGATCATGATTAAAACACAAGAACTTCCTTAACTTGTATTTTTTTTTTCATCTGTGGATTTTTCATTACTCTTCCATCTTCATTATCTGCGTTTCCCTTAATGCTTTTTAGTGCATTTTCCATATGAATACATAAGAGGATGGTGTTCTGCTATCCAGGAAAATAGGGGAAGGAGCACTTTGGTCACGTTCCTTCACAGAGGGAATGCAGAAAAACAAACAAAAAGCTAACCATGGGTCCCTACTTCCTGACAAGCTATGGTCCTATAGGAACTTTGAAGAAGAATTTTATCTAATTTAAATTTTTGTTCCAGGCTAGTTTAGGAAAGAATTATAGAGAGAATCTCTTTTAAAATCATACTCTGGGGGAAGCAGGTTGGTTCAGTGGATAGAGCACCAGCCCTGAAGTCAGAAGGACCTGAGTTCAAATCTAGCCTCAGACACTTAACACTTTCTAGCTTTGTGACCATAAGCAAGGCATTTAACCCCAATTGCTTCAGAAAAAAAAAATCATATCCTGTATCAATTCTCTTTTATTCTTGGAAAGTGAGAAATAAAACTGTCTACTACAAAATGAAATTTAGCTTATAATGATGATCTATGGTGGTCTATATTTAATGTCTAGTTTTTATGTTAAGCATAATTTCCTTTTTATTTGGAAAACAAATGAAAATTAAAATAATCCTCGAAGCAAAATGAAATAAAAAAATTTCCAAAAGCTGATACCTTTTAATTAATTTTATTTGGATGCAAATAATCACAAAAGCAAATTTCCCTTTGGCTTAATGCATTTATAAACAGTGTCATCCTAATTCTCACATCCCTTAAATGATGATGACAATTTAATGTAAATTGTTGAATTTTTGTGAGAAATAATAGATTTGCAAATAATTGTTTTTGTACCTTCTTAACAAATCAGTTAGGTTTTTTTGTTTTGTTTTGTTTTGTTTTTTGTTTAGTTTTCCTTCCCCTGGATAGTGACATTCCAGAAGAGCTCTATCATAGTATCTCCTTGGTTTCAAGACTATTTCTAAACTTAAATTGTAGGCTAAAAATGATGGATTAGTGATATGAGCCAAATTGATTTTGACTGTGAAGTACTTGTGAGGATCTGACTGAATAGAGTTGGTATATGTGAAAATCCTATTATCCTCATAAATAATGATCTGCATGGCAAATTTGCATTCCTTTGGTCTATTCTTTTGTCTTCCTTTCATTATCTCCTTCAAGCAGAAATGCATCCAGAGACCTGGAGAAAGAACAATAAAGATCTAGTGATTATTATGAGTTGAGCATGATGTAAATCAATTTTAACTTTGTTTTCTGGTATTATTTCAAATACTCGGGGGTAGGGGAAGAAAAAATCTATAAACACAATTTTAATATGATAAACTATAATTTTGGCAGTCTGTTTGCTACCAGTTTAATGATGAAAGGGATGAGACATTTCCAGAATGAAAAGAGTGAGAAAAAAAGTTAGAGAAAAGTGCCAGTTCCTTTGCTTGATAAACACTGTAGGTAAAAATCCCATTTCAACAAATAAAATGATAACATCTAGCTTGCCATCATGAAGCTCTTTCACTTCTGGCTGATAGCCCATGCTAGCATGGCTCAGTTACAGTGTATTCTGTTACACAAGAAAATTTTGTCTGTAAGAAGCATTTTCCAGTCCTTGTCCTTTCATCAGCCTTGTTATTGAAATGAAGATGTTCTTTTGGTTCAGTAATTATACATAATCATGCATTTCAATATGGTATTGGATGTTCTTGGTAAACTGGCAAGCCTTTTAAAATATTATCTTGGTATATTTTAAATTATAAAACTATTTTTTAAGGGATAGGGAGATGGGAAGGAACTGGGAGATTGTTGGCCCAATGGCTTGTGGCTATAATCGAATTTCTTTCTCAGATTCCATTGTATTGTTATTTGGGGAAAAGTACTTGATCTCAGTAAGCTACATGATTGTATCAATAGGGAAGAATCACGTAATTATAAATTCAGAATTGGCAAATAACCTTAGAAATATATCCCTCTCAGATGACGAAAATGAGGTTCAATGAGATTTTGCTCTGGGTCACATCTGGTAAATACAGTGGTGACAAATATGTAAGATGGGCATATGATATGAGTGGAGTGCTGGGAAGTGAGAGTTTGAGGCTAAATATCAATCAACTTAGGGGGTCTCAGAAGACATAGGGTGGAGGAGAAACAGTAGTACCAAAGCTCAAGGTTTAGAACAGCATTGAAATAAAAGCTGAAAAAGGGGTGTGTGTGTGTGTGTGTGTGTGTGTGTGTGTGTGTGTGTGTGTGCGTGAGTGTGTGTATTTGGGAGGGGAGGAGATCATGATGATGATGCTAGAAAGGGACACAAAGAGGGGATGAGTTAAGAATGAATAAGATAGGGGGCAGCTAGGTGGCAGCTAGGTGGCGCAGTGGATAGAGCACCAGCCTTGAATTCAGGAGGATGCAAGTTCAAATCTGATCTCAGACACTTAACACTTCCTTGCTGTGTGACCCTGGGCAAGTCACTTAACCCCAAGCCTAAAAGTTAAAAAAAAAAAAAAAAAAAAAGAATGAATGAGGTATCAACACAACCTTTTGAAAACTATATTAAATTTTATTAAGAAAATGTTACTTGAATTCAAATACATTACAGTAAAAGACATAAATTAGGGAAAAAAGTATTCTTTACTCCCTAACGAATGAAGAAAATCTTTCCCCTTTCAAATGCATTTCTGAAAATTGGCCTTTTTCTATTTTTAAAAAAATCCAATTTTATTTTATTTTCATGTCTAAATTCTTCCCTTTCCCTCTTCTATCCAGTCAGATAGCAAGAAAAACAAAACCCATTGCAGTTATGTGTAGTTATTTAAAACCATTTTTACAATAGTCTGGTCAAATAAGAAAAAAGGGGAAAAGGAAGGGAAAAAAGGAAAAAGGAGAAAGAAAAGAGAAAATATGCTTTAATCTGTACTCTGAGTATCAGTTATCTCTCTCTTCTGTGGTAGTGGATAGCATGTTTAATCATGAATGTTTTGGAAATGAAGAGTTTATTATCTTTTCAATATTGATGTCATTGTATTCCTTGTATAAATTGTTCTCTTGATTCTATTTCACTTTGCAAATCTTTCTAAGTTTTTTGAAAACATCTCCTTCATTCTTCCTTCCTCCCCCTCTCAAGACAGTTCATGTAAAGTGTTTTACTCAGAATCATAGAGCTAGTAAGTGTAAAATGTTTGAGTCATATTTTGAACTCAGATCTTCCAGACTCCAGTATTGATGCACTATCTATTGTGTCTTTTAGCTGCCCCTCTTTTCATTATTCTTATAGCATAATATTACTCTATCATATTAGTCATATACCATAACTTGTTCAGCCATTCCCTAATGAGGATGTTCCAGTTCATTACCACCACAAAAAGAACTGTATATATGTTTTCATACATATGGTTTCTTTTCATCTTTCTTTGATCTTGTTTAGGGTATAGATCCAATTTGCATCAAATTGTATGCATAATTTAGTAGCTTTTTTCCTATTTGAACCTATTGTGATGAAATTAAAATTCTCTCCCTCCTCTTCCTTCTTCCCCTCTACTTTAAAAGTTTTTCTTTGTCTCTCCTGGATCTACTTTCCAGGTCAGTTGTTTTCCGAAAGAGATATTGTTTTCTACTTTTTCATTCTTTTGGTTTTGTTTTATTGTATCTTGATTTCTCATAGTTATTAACTTCCATTTGCTCACTTCTGTTTTTCAAAGAATTATTTCCTTAGTCAGCTTTTGTATCTTCTTTCCCATTTGGCCAATTTTGAATTTTAAGACATTCTTTTCCTCATTAGCTTTTTATATTTTCTTTTGCATTACTCTGTTTGCTTCCCAATTTTTCTTTATCTCTCTTACTTAATTTTTAAAATCCCTTTTGAGATCTTCTTTGGGCTGTGACCAATTCTTATTTTTCTAAGTGTAAGAGCTTTGACTTTATTTTCCCCTGAGTGTGTGTTTTGATTTTCTTTGTCACATAGTAACTTTCTATGGTCAGAATCTTTTTCTGTTTTTGCCCATTTTCCTAGTCTATTACTTGGCTTTTAAATCTTTGTTAAAATACATCTCTGTTTCCAGACTGGAAGTCATAATGTCCCAAGCTTCAGGGGTTTTGTGCAGCTATTTTCAAAGACCCTTGTAGAGATATGATTATAAGCCCTCCTTTTTACCCTGGAATTATGAGGAGGGTCCACTCCTGGCTGTAAGTTCTAGTGTGCTAAAGTAACAAAGTTTCTCCTCAGTGCTGGAAAAGAATCTCCTGGGGTTTGAGGCCTCCAGAAGCTACCCCACTCACTCATTCATAGTTTGCTGCTTTCCCAAGGCATTTTATCCTAGTTGAGACAAACCTTCTCTGATAATTTTTAAAGTCATCTTTGTTGTCTCTGTGCTGAGAGATCTGGAAACCATCAGTATAGAAACTAATTCAGAGACCCTAAGGCCTGTTCCTACTTTGTTGGCACCTGGGCTGGGGCTGCAGTGATGAGGTACGCTCAGGGACTGAGCACTGGACTCCCACCCTAGTGTTACAGACCTTTTCTGTTGGCCTTCTAAGTTATCTTTTCTAGAAAGTTGTTCCACTCCATCTTTTTGTATGATTCTGAAGTTTTAAATTTAGTTTGGAGTCATTATTTAAAGGAATTTGGAGCAGTTTGGGGGAGAGCTTGGACAGTGCCTGCCTTGAGTCTGCCAACTTGGCTATACTTATCTTTATTTATTCTTCACTGAAAAGGAGATAAGTTCTAAAATGAAGTTTCTCCTATCTCAAATGAATTTGTAATCTCATCACTTTGGAAGTTCATTCTGATAATATAGATTACAACTCTTCCATGCCTTTCCATCCTGTGTAGCTGTTATGCATTTCTTCACATGAGCAAAATTAACTTTAGAAGATCCACTCAAAGTTTATCAAGAGAAGTCTCAAAGCAAAGAATGATAAATGGCCCTAAGTCTCATTCAGGCCTTCTTACACTTCTGTAGTGAGGGTGGCACAGTGCTGGGAAAGGGGCCAGAAGGAACAAAGAATTTCACTTGTTAGAACATCAATAAAATTTAATTTGATTATTAGAATTCTAAATGTAAGAATTTTATTCAATGACCAACAAATGGGCATAATGATGGAGACCTGACTCATATAAATATTGACAATTTTAGATGCAAATGAAAAGAAATAAAAAAGTTTCAGTTAAATGGAAAGCTGTCTTGGGAGAAGCAAATAAAGGAGTGGATAGAATGCATTTTGCCATACAGTGAAAGACAACAAGAAACATTTTTCCTTGGCATATTGATCATCACATTTTGCAAAGCTAATAACAATAAGTATTTGCAAAATGACCACCATGAAAATAATTAAAATTTATGAACCAAAGAGTTAGAGAAATTCTATAAAGAATTTAATAGAGCTATCCAAGTTAAATTGATTCTCTGATTCTTGGTTACTTCCACACAAAGGTAAGAAAAGTTGAGAGTGGAGAACAATATGTAATAATTCAAGCAGAACCAATGAAGAAACTTAAAGACTTTAATATTAAACAGAAGCTTCATCCCTTTATAATATTAATGTTGTCAGGAAAAGCATTGATAGGCAGAAGGCATGTTGAAGCACCAAACTACATTCTAAAGAACAAAATTGATAATATTTTTTAATACTTGGTATTAATATGGAAAGCTAGCTAATTGTATACAATCAGCACAATCAACATTAGGATCAAACCTAATTTTTATTTTTTTTATTTTTAAAATTTTTTTATTTATAATTTTTTTCACAGTATATATGCATGAGTAATTTTTAAAATAATATTATCCCTTGTATTCATTTTTCCAAATTATCCCCTTCCTCCCTCTACTCCCTCCTCTAGATGACAGGCAATCTCATACATTTTACATATGTTACAATATAACCCACTTACAATATATGTGTGTAAATACCATTTTCTTGTTGCACATTAAGTATTAGATTCCGAATGTATAAGTAACCTAGGTAGATAGACAGTAGTGCTAACAATTTACATTCACTTCCCAGTGTTCCTTCTCTGGGTGTAGTTGTTTCTATCCATCATTGATCAACTGGAAGTGAGTTGGCTTTTCTCTATGTTGAAGATATCCACTTCCATCAGAATACATCTTCATACAAGATTGAAGTGTACAGCGATCATCTGGTTCTGCTCATTTCACTCAGCATCAGTTGATGTAAGTCTCTCCAAGCCTCTCTGTATTCTTCCTGCTGGTCATTTCTTACAGAAAAATAATATTCCATAACCTTCATATACCATAATTTACCCAACCATTCTCCAATTGATGGACATCCATTCAACTTCCAGTTTCTAGCCACTACAAAAAGAGCTGCCATTCCAAATTGCTCTCCAGAATGGCTGGATTCTTTCACAACTCCACCAGCAATGTATTAGTGTCCCACAAACCTAATTTAAAAAAAATAAAAAGAAAGAATAAGAAAAACATTTTTTTAAATAAGAGAAAAAAATGTAGCATTACTCATTTCAAGAGAGGGAAATACATGGCTCATCTTTCTTTGCTGCCATAAACAAAAAATTGTTTGTTCTCAGAATGTAACAAGATAGAATAATCATTTGTTTAGAGATTTTGTACTGTTAAGGATTCATATTCAAATGTCATTGATATTATATGTTAATGCCCTGTTTTATTTTTATTAGAGTAGGGTCTGTGAACTCATGTTCTTATGATAAATAATTCTCTGCTGATTTTTTAACATTTTACATTTAAATACTAAGCCAGAAATAATTATCTAAATTATCCTTTAGAAAGTATTAAAACTGCCAGATCATGTTTAATATTTAGCATTCTCTCTCAGTTATTGACTAATATCATTATGTCAGTCTAGAAGACCATTCTTCTTTTAATTACATGACTCACATACTAAAGTTTTGATTTTCATAGTTTTTTCCTTAGCATACCTTTGAGGAAGCTCTCTTTTCTGATACTCTTTGTTGGAAGGATTTTGTGCTTTGTATCTTTATGACTACTGTGAAGAATTGCCTTCTTTATTGAACTTATTTCTAGTGGAATTTTATGAAATTTCTCTCAAAGTTCATGTGCCTGCCACTCTTCTTTTTATTTTTATTGTTGCCTGTACATTCAATGGATTTCAGCTTGTCAAGTATGTGATTGATCACTGCCAAAAACATCCTCAGGCAATAGAATTGTCTTTTTAAACAATTCTTGTAGAGGGTGAAATAATATAGATTTTTAAAGGTAATATTTCATAATTAACATTTTATTGATTTTTTTAATATATCTCAGTCATTTCTGAATATGTCACTTTCTGCTCCACTCAATGAATTTTTCCTGGAGTCATACCCACAGCACAACAACCAAGTTAAACAAAACCAAGCAACTGTAGCTATGTATACATATGCAATATTATAACTCAATTCTAATAGATCTCTTCTAATGGATCAATTGGTTATTTCAACCAAATATAGTTTTTCTTTTAAGCATTGTGTTCATTTACATAATTGTCATCATTGTGAATATTATTCTGCACACTTTAATCTGTGTTTATCTGAATTTCTCATATTTATCACTACTCACAGTGCAATATTATTCCTATATATAAATCATAATTTGTTCAGCCATTCCTCAATCAATGGGCACTTTATTTTCAGTAATTTTTTGTCATATCAAAAAGAGTGACTCTATTAATATTTTGGTAAGGGACACCTCTTTATCTCTAGCTTCTTTGGAGTGTTAAGACACACAGTTTAAAGAGATGATTATTCATTACAAGATCCCTTCCAAAATATGGTTCCAAGAATTGAACAAAGTACTTAGACTCAAAGGAACTTCAGATGCTATGTAGGATAATCTGTACCTGGACAAAAATTCTATCTAACCCAACTAAGCAATGTTCATCTAGCATTCATTTAGAGACCTATAATCCCACTAGATCTTGTCCTAGTGAGAGTCTGGAGTATTGCATTTAGTTATGAGCACAACATTTTTCAAAAGACATTGATAAACTGAAGGGTCCAGAGAAGGGTAAATAAGATGATGAATACTGATATCTTGCTTAGTGAAGGTTAATTTAAGACATCAAGAATAGAGGAACTGACTTTGTCTAGAAATGTCATTCCATTTATGAATTATTCTAATTTTTGGGAAGTTTTTGTTTCTCCTTAAAGTCAAATTTAAATCTGCCACTGTCCAATTTCCACATTTTGCTTGTAGATCAAATGTTGGAATACACAGGAGAGCTGTTGGAATACAACAGTGGATGCTGGAGATCCAACTCAGACTGGATCTCCTCGTGTGAGAGGATGATACAAGGAGATAGAGGCAGTTGCTGTTCTCTGATCTCTCTGACTGAGAGGTCGCTGAGTTTTCTGACTTCTCTTCTCTTCTCTCTGCCTCCAATTTATGTTGTTCCCAGTCCGCAGCACCTGTGTCAGCTAAGGCTGCCTTGCGACTCTTACAGATGTTATGATTCATAGCTGTGGAGACTCTCAGAGAATTGACCTGCCCCTTAACATTCAAATTTCTGGTGTTAAGTTGAATCATTCTAATTATGTTTTAAATGCATTGTTAATAATAAACTTTCCTAAAAGACAGGCATACTTAAGAATCTTCAGGGATTCCTTTTTGCCTGTCAATAAAATACAACTACAAACTATTCAATATAAAGCCCTTTACAATCTGAGTCTAGCACATCTTTCTGGATTTTTTTCATGTTTCCTACACATGCTCTATTTTCTGTCCAAATTGGTTTACTCTGTTACCCAAAGTAGGGAATTAATCTTTGTGTTTTTGATCAGGGTGTCCCAGAGCTTGGAATACATCTTTCTTCTCATTTCCACCTTTTATTAGAACTCTTAATTTTCTTTAAGATTCAAATCAGCTGCCATCTCTGACATGAAATATTTTCAGATCTTCTTTTCAAGTTGCCTTGCATGTGCTTATTATCTGTGGAGTGTTTTACCACCCTAGAACAATGTAAGTTCTTCGAAATTAGGGATTGTTTTCCAACTTATATTGCACCTCTAATACCTAGGACAGTGCTGTTCACATAATAGATATTTAATGTATCTATGACTGAATTAAAATGAACTTTACTTTTATAGATGGGCTTTTAAATACTTTAAAAGTGGTGATCAATTGATCAATGATGGACAGAATCAGCTACATCAGAAAAGGAACACTGGGAAATGAGTATAAACTGTGAGCAATGTTTTGTTTTGCTTTGTTTTTCTTCCCAGATTATTTTTAGCTTCCGAATACAATCATTTCTTTGCAACAACAACAACAACAAAATTCAGTTCTGCACATATATATTGTACCTAGGATATACTATAAAATATTTAATATGTATGGCCTGCCATCTAAGGGAGGGGGTAGAGGGAAGGAAGGGAAAAATTTGGAACAGAAGGGAGTACAAGGGATAATGTTGTAAAAAATTACCTATGAATATGTACTGTCAAAGAAAATGTTATAATTATAAAAATTAATAAAAAAAGAAAAAAAAGAAAATGCAAAAAACAAACAAACAAAAAAATAAAATAAAAGTGGTGATCTTCCCATTTCCACTCACTCTTCTTTCTCACAAGTTCCTAAAGGAACTTCTTGGTTTCCTTAATTGACCTTCTTTGGCACAATATCAGTATTCATCATCTTAGTTGTCCTCCTCTGGACACTTTCCAGCTTGTAAATATGTTATGAAAAATGTGCTCAGAAAATACTCCAGTTGTGGCCTGAGAAGGACAGAGTATGTTAAGACTTTCAAAAGGATAAAATCCATTAGGATTAAAGCTTCTTCTGGATACTGCAATGCAACCCAAGATCACGTTAGTGCTTTTTGTGTGACTGCCATATCTTATCAACTCATTAGTTTATAGCCCAGTAAAGCCATGAACCTTTATTTTGCTTTATCCAATATACACACAATATTCTATGACTTTTCTTTGGATGTAAAGATCACTTTAACATCAGTTTACAGATTGGGAAAATTGACCAGAAATAGGAAGTGACTTGCCCAGGGCAAAAGGGGATAGGCAGCCATGTAGCAAAGCCATGATGGGATCCTATCCTGTGCCTTTTCCCTAGTTCACATTGCTTGACTTCAAGTTGTTATGCCACAGTTCTCTTATTGTCCTGACTCAGTTTCCCTAATTATCCTGACTCAGTCCTATCTCAGTTTTTCTGCTTCTTAGTTCAGCAAAACTTCCCCTCCTCTTTATCAGAATACTTGATAGAACATCAGAATGCCTCTCCCCATCCCAACCTATTAGAATATCAGATACTGTCTTATCAAGATGCCTTTCCCTATGTCTGGGTGCCTCCCCCTGATTATGTCATCCCATCTCCAGTGGCTCACCCTACCTTGTCTGAGTCTGAGTCCTGTTCCAGCTCTCAGTACCCTGACTCCACTCCTGCCTCAGTCTACCCTCTGCATCTGAGCCGCATGTATATATGTCATTGAGAACTCTGTTTACTGATGTGGAGACTATAGACTCATTCAGCCCTGTAACCAAACAAGGATCCGTTTCTCCCAGTAAATCTCTCCATTTAATGCATTATTAAATACTCTCTAATCTCTATCTTGCTCAGTTTCTCTCTAAATCTGAATTTACCTCTAAAGCTTTGCTTGTAACTATCTGAGATGGCTTATCCCCAACTTTTGTTGATTTATATTATATCCATCATTAAAGGCTGAAATTAAATTTAATATTCTCATTGAATCTTTTCATGACTTCTCAACTATAGGAAGCTAACATATCTTTGAACTTTTAAAGATCCTTTTACTATAGTACTTATTTGTATTTGTCATATACTGCCTTGTGACATTTCTTGTATTCTTATAAATGTAGTGTAAGTAACCCTTAACTCTGCAACTCATTATTCTATGTAGTTGAAAGATAATTACAATGGGTAAATATATCTCCCACTCCATCCAGTGCATTCTCAAGCAACAAACCAGAAAAAGACAAGAAACAACACTGGCAAATCATTTAATCGAAAAGTTTATTGGTTAAGAAGTGCCTGGTAAGGAACAAATGTTGCCAATGCACATCAACAGAGTGGTTTTTTTTTTTTTTTTTTTTGTGTGTGTGTGTGTGTGTGTGTGTGTGTTTTTGCAATAAATCTTAGAAAATTACTGAAATTACTGAAAAACAAATTACTCAAATAAGATACACCACAAGTTATTTTATTTACATCAGTGAAGCTGTCGATTAAGCCATAATATTAAGCAGCTACACTAAAGGGTCACTTGCTTCCTTCCTTATCCTTGGGAAAGAAAGGTCCCCAGTCTTCACTCTAAGCACATTCATAGTTAATAAATTTCATTGCCTTCTTTCTTTTTCAGAGAACATGAACTGTTCTTACACACTTACCTCTTGTTGAGATTTTTGGGGCTAAAGTTAAATGCATGTACTTCGTTTCATTTGGTCTTTCAACTCCTGTTATACTTTATATATTTCAAGACAAGGTCATGCAAATTGCCTTGAATTGTGTTTCATGACCTTCAATGAGGTAATGCTAGAAGGCATGAGGAGCAAGCTTGTGATTTTTACAGGGTATTCCAGCCACCATGAAACTGAAATTCCTGTACCCTTTACATAATAGACTTTTATTGAACTTGTGTGTGTGTGTGTGTGTGTGTGTGTGTGTGTGTTGATTATATTTTCCTAGCTAGACTATAAACTCCCTGAGGGCTGATATCATGTTTTAATCACCTATATATTCCCCTAACATCTAACATAGTGCATAGTACTATATGCCTTTGCATATAGTAAAGAATTAATAAACATTCCCTTAATGAGTAACTATTTTAAGATACCTGGATAAATTATTTAGCCACTGAGATAAATTTGTCTACATAAACTTCTCTTTGGAATTACCTTGATATAACTTCAATGCAAAGAAACTAAGCACTGCATCAGGTTCATTCATGGTCAGTGCAAATGTAGTATCAAGAAAAGCAATGCAGATTGGTCCTTCATTATAAATTGCCTGCAACTTTTAATTACATTTTATTTTTACATTATTGAATTGATTTTGCAAATGGCAATTATATGCAAAAATAATCTCTCTCCACCAATGTGACTGAGGAACAGGTCACTTCCTAAGGGTTGGTTCTCAACTCTGAAGGCATAATTGATTAGGAAGACGTACAAAAGCCTTTTCTACCTGCAAATGTTTAACATCAAGGGAGAAATAGTCCTATCTTAAGCAATTTCTTTTCTGTTGCTCTAAAATCATACTCAGTGCCTTTCAGAACAGTATCTTAGAGCAATTTTCAAACATCTATTATGGTAATATTTTAAAATTGGGAGAGAACATGAGGGTCTGAGTGCACGAGTAAGCCAAGTATATTACACCTCCCTTCTGTTTTCTATTTTTGCATAGGAAGTGAACACAAACCTATTTAAAGATACCATAATCCTGATTGCACTTCAACCTTAACCACTCCTCTCACACTCCCGGGATTGGAGGAGAAGTCAAAAAAATCCTGGCTCACTCAGTGTGACTTCCTAGCCTCTTCACCTTCACCTATCATTAAATACCCTCCCCAACCCAACTTCAAAGTTCTATCTATTTATTTATATCATCCTTTCATAATTATCACTTCTAGTAATTCTTGGATAGTAGTCAGTTCATTCCCCCTTCTTTTTCAAGGAGGTTGGTCTTATATTATTCCTTTCCATCTCAAACTCTATCATCATCCTTCATGATTTTAATACTAATGCTATTATTACTTAGAGCAATGACCTTCCAGTTCACCAACATCCTGGTTCTTTTCTTTTCTTTTCTTTTCTTTTCTTTTCTTTTCTTTTCTTTTCTTTTCTTTTCTTTTCTTTTCTTTTCTTTTTTCTTTTCTTTTCTTTTCTTTTCTTTTCCTTTCCTTTCTTTTCTTTTTTCTTTTCTTTTCTTTTCTTTTCTTTTCTTTTTTCTTTTCTTTTCTTTTCTTTTCTCTTTTCTTTTCTTTTCTTTTCTTTTCCTTTCCTTTCTTTTCTTTTTTCTTTTCTTTTCTTTTCTTTTCTTTTCTTTTCTTTTCTTTTCTTTTCTTTTCTTTTCTTTTCTTTTCTTTTCTTTTCTTTTCTTTTCTTTTCTTTTCTTTTCTTTTCTTTTCTTTTTTTTTCTTTTTCCTGAGGTAATTAGAGTTAAGTGATGCCCAGGGTCACATAGCTAGGAAATGTCAAGTGTTTGAGATCAGATTTGAACTCAGGTCGTCTTGACTTCAGGTCGTCTACCTAGCTGCTCCATCATCCTAGTTCTACTGACATTCAAGAGTCATTCACAATGATGATCATACTTTAAGCCTCAGGATTACTCCAAATAATTTGATTGTCACCAACTCAAATGTGAATTTTTCTTTCTTTCTGTTCACCATTTCCTGTCCTACCTTTTCTTCCTCTGCTCCACTCCACTCCACCAAAACCTATTCTTTTTTTTTCAGTATTATCTCTAGTTCCTCTATCATTCTTTATTATCCCTATTTACTATATTTGTTCTTGACTTATATTAAGAATATATATTCTTTATGCAAGGAAATACAGGAATAAAAAGAGAGCATCTGGTGAATATTTAAGTTAGAAACAGAAATGAAATTATCACAGAAGTAATCCTATGGATCTCTTCAGTAGGAAGAGGAAATGGATAATATTTCAGTAAATAGATCCCAAGCCTTTTCTAGAGGCATGCTATAGTAGAGAGCACTAATTATCCAAACATCATTTAACATGATAATTATGAAAGTTGGCAGAAGAACAAAAACCTTCTTCAAGCTTTTGAAAGTATAGAATGTATAGAAGATGGATTTAGCATCCTATATGAATCCATAAAATGCATTTAGAATTAGAGGATAAAAATTTCAGGGATGTCCCGCTTCCAGCTAGGAACCTGCCCCCCCCCCCAATCTTTACTCCAAAGCCTCTAGAATACTGAAGTACCCAACTGTGATGGATAAAATAAGAATTTAACTAGATACAGTCAGAAAAAACAAAGTTTAAGAGAAAATAATATAGACATATGAGACTCCAAGTCATATAACCTGTTTTGACAGTGGCCTAAACGACCTCTGGGGCATAAACACAATCATTGCAAGGAAATAGGGAGTGGAATGAATCATTCCCTTCTGACTTAACCAAATGATGCTATTGGTCCCAGGACAAGTTTCTGTGAGGGACCAGGGATGTGGCTTATAGCATTGTGCTGCTCATGTGGGACTCCAAGGATAACATTCATTCTGTATTGTAAAGTGATTACTTCCATATCTGGTCCAATATGCTCTGTTTTTCTCAGTGCCTTTCCATCTCTCTTTTTTTTTAATACAATTCTATGTCTATCTCTGAATTTCTCTCCATATCTCTGTATGTCTGTCATCTAGCTCATAATTTATAGCTAAAAATTCCTATTTAGCCAATCTAGTTCATATGTTTGAGACAAGTTCCTATATCTCTAAAAACACAGATTTGAAATTATTAGGATTTCAAAATCATAAAAGAAGAACTAGAACAAACAGTTAAACTATTAAAGTTCTGAATTCTTATAGTTATTAAGCAAATTTTGGCAATAGCAAGTTGGTATTTTAAAAACATATTTTATGCATCTTTGACACAAATCATACCATGCTCATAGAATATCCTTATTAAAGCAACACTGGTCAGTCAGCTAAATGAATTGTAGATGATAGTCACTGAAAAAAACAACAGTAAAATAGCTTGGGTAGTATTCTCCCATTAATCAAATCAAATATTTAAATATTAAGAACACAGTAGTTATAGAATATCTATAATAATTGTTAATTGTACCTTTAAATGTCACATTCAATACATGTTTGTTATGAAGGAAAATCATATTTAGATAGTATTGTAACATTAAAAGTAAAGTAATTATAATAATAGTAATTAAAGGATAATACCTTTCCAAAAAGAACTCAACAACAACAAATTATATTACCGGAGCTTTGTAATAGCAATACATATTTAAAGAGATATCCAAAATCCATGAACATGAATGAAGAGCCACATTAGAAGACATTTGGATCAAAATTATCAGAGGAAATTAAATTAATATTGTGATGGGATTTTAGTTCAGATTGCCTAACCAGAAGAAGGATATAAATCACGAATTTTGGAGGCAGAATAAAAAACTGTCATGTAAGTCTGGTGTAATAGTAATAGAGGGCTTTCAATTACATAGATTCCTGCCCTGTGGTCTCTTGTTTCTTGATTGGGAATTCTTAACTTGCCTTATTGATAATTTCAGTCTCCAGAAAGTTAAACAAATATAATAAGGAAAAGCTTCTATTCTGATCAATAAGGAAGAATTGGTTACCAAAGGGAACCTTAGGAAGAAGTGACCAGAAGATCTCAAAAGATCTCCATGTTGATGATATATCAAACATACACTGATCTTTTCCTGCTGATATCCCTATCAAGTTGAATAATTATCATCCTTGAAAACAGAATAAAAACAACTAATGGTGAATTGAAAACAAATTTAAGTGGGGAGAAGAAAAGGGAGAATTTTGCTGGTCTTAATGAGGTAAACTTGAACAAAAAATGCGTTGGGGTACTTACAGATATAACCACTGTTGATGAGCCATGGAAAATACCAGAGAATGGAAGAAATGCTCCATCATCCCTATTTATTAAAAAAAAAAGGATAAAATCTGTAAAATACATTTATGTATATAAAATATCTATATGTTTATTATGCACATAAATTCATATGTGCATGCATAAATGTATATATGTACATTCTCTCCAGTCTGGAGAGAAGGTCTAAACTTCTTATTTCACTGATATATGGAATTCCTGATGAGAAAACTCTCTATATATATACAGGTTCTCTGTAAACTTAGAATTGTCCAAAACACTGAGATGGTAAATAACTTGATCAGGATAACATGGTTAGTATGTGCCAGAGACAAGACTGAAGCCAGATATTCTTGGTTCTGAATCTGGTTCTCTATTCACTCTGGCATGGAATCTGTTAAAATGAATTCAATTCCTGGAAATATTTTGTAACATATTATCAAAATACTCATTTGTGAATGCTTAGAAAGGGAAGTAGGTTTCATTATAGGCTAGCAAGTTAAAAACCATCCATGCCAGATGAACCCAAATTCCATTTTTGATAGGATTTCTAGAGAGAGAACTCTGGGGAATGCCATATGCTTAGAATTCAAGGATGTGCAATAACATCTAATAATATCTCTCATGATATCTCGTGGATAAGATAAAAATAGATTATATACAAGTATGTTAATAATTTCAGATCGCCAGATCATCACTGCCTATGCTCCCTCTAGTTCTTCTTGATACTTATATGTCCTATATTTCATCTCTTTCAGATCTAAGGTGTTTACTAGTAAATCTGAGAAATTTGCCATTGCAAACGTACTACTAGCTGTTACACATACACACACACACGTTTTAATCAATGGAAATCAGAATTTCTTTTAATTTTAAAAATTATAGAAAAAATTAATTTTCAGTTCTAAATTTTCTCTCTTTCTTCATACCTTCCCTTCCCATTGAGAAGGCAGGATATACGATACCTTATGTGTGTGCACATACGTTTGTATCTATCTATACACACATACATGTATATATATATGTATACAAACATACATGATACCATATATAATATATACATATATACATACATATATTTCTAGCAAGATAAAAAAATATTTTAATCTGCACTCAGAGTTCATCAATTCTCTCCAAACCTGGAGAAAAATTGACCTGTTTACTGTTCACCATTACCAATATTTTGCCTCCTACTTTCATGCTTAAAAGATAGCCCTTCTCAGTATCTCTTGAAATCACTAGTTTCTGTCATGGTCTAACAGTTCATGCTTCCTACATGAAATCCTTCCTGATTTTCTCCATTTGTTCATGGTCCCCATCTATCCAAAAGTCTCACCTTGTATTTGCCTTACATAAAATGTATATTTACTTGTAACAATGATAACAAATACATATAACACTTTAAGATTTGTTAAAATAATCTACATTCATGATTGCTTTGACTTTCATAAAGATCCTTTGAGGAGAAATAAATTGAGCTCCAGAATTGACTTCCTCAGAGTCACTAAGCTACTAAGTTTCTGAAGTCTAATTCAAGCCCACATCTTCCTAACTCCTGATCCAGCATTCTAGCTATTTCACTATGCAACATCTCCAAAATGAGGCATTGGCTAAACACTGGACATACAAAGTAAAAATGGCAAAAACAAAACAAAACAAAACAAACAAACAAAAAAAAACAACCTAATCCACAATTAGGCTCCAATCAAATTTTATAGAGATTTAAATATCTTCCCCTTCTTGCATTCTCCATAGCAACTACCTGGGATTACTAGTTGTTTCTGAGCTAAACATTCAACTTTTTGGCACTAGGCAATTGTTTAAGTAGTCACCCTTCCTTGGAATATACTTTGCCTTTCAGAATTCTCCTACTAGGTTCTTCTTCAAGATTCTAATTAGGTTCAACTTCATCCAGTAAGTTTTCTCTCCTTCCTTGAACCATGTTATGTTCAATCATTTGTGTACATGCTATTTTCCCACATTCAACCCTTAATAGAATACAATGTACTTGAGAGCAGGAACATTTATTTTCTATGTCACCAGCTATGTCCAATGCTTTTGTTGAGGTTGGGAAAGGGGACTCCAAAAGTTTGGGGACAAAACCAGTGTTGTGAGATGTCTCAAAAGAATTTGCAGGCTTGGACCCATTTCCTAGTCAAGGGGCAAAGTTTATTTGTAATTGTAACACCATTACAAGTGAGCTAAGTTCCAAAAGAAATTAGCAAAGTCCTAAGAGAGAGGAGACCTCTTTATCCAGCTTTCTATTGGTGATATGCTAATTCTATGGTCCAGAGGAATGGTCTCTGGAATTTGGTTATCACTGAACAGGTCATCAGTCAGCAATGAATTGAGGAATGGTCTATTCAGAATCAGACAGATTATTGTTCTTAGATTGGTAGTGTGGGAAGTCCCTGAAACAGACTCCAAAACCATAATTTTTAGGATTTACTGATTTACTTTACAACAGAAACCCACCTAAAATCAGCAGACCACAAAATCATACTACATCATTTTAAACACACTAGGTTCTTAATACAAACCTGTTGGATGGAATTGAACCCTTTGAGATATGTAGTAGCAGTAAGCTGCCAATGTTTGAATCCAATTCTTTTTTCTCTAAGATCAAGGCCTTTTTTTTTTTTTGTTATAACAATAAGCTGCTTGTCAAGGATTAGGTGTTGTGTCTGGGCAGCATTAGAAAAATCTATCAGGCAGAGAAGACTGCTCATATTGAAGACTGAGCTTCCAAAACTGTAATCATTGAAATCCCTTTTAGTATGAAGTGGTCCACTGTCCTGATCAGTACAGGAAAGCTTATATCCATCAGAGAAGAATCTAAGTGATAAAAAAAAAAAAACTTTGCGCATTTTATTCATGTAGGAAAAGACAATATGATGCAGTGGGAACTACATACAGATCCAGCAATACTGCTTACTATGTAAATATGAGTTAATTTTTTTGAACTTCAGTTTTCTCATCTGCAAAAATGTAAAATTTTAGTTAGTCATTGAGGTCACATTCAAATCTGAAATCTATGATGTGGGGACAAGGACAATTATCTCTTAGATTCATGGGAGGAGACCTCATAGGAAGAGAGGTCCTATGTCACTAGAAGGGGTTGGCAAAGAGCCTGAAGTATGGATAGTATTCACTTCCTGAAGTAATCAGGAAAAGGCATTGATAGGGATCTGTTCAACCTTAAAGTTCCATCCTTTATAGAAGTCCTTACTAACCCCAACTTAATTGTATTCAATAGAAAGTGAAGTTATGATGTCAAACCCCTGAGGTTAAATTTCATCAAAGTAGGGATTTATTTTTATTATGTGCATTCTTTTTCCTTATCTTTTTTTTCCTCAATGGGTGGAGAGAAAATGTTTTTTGATAAATAAAAAAACTTTTTTTAAATATAGAATTTTATTCAGCATAGTGTGGATTAGGCTCTCAGTATAGGAAAAACGTTCAGGGAAAAAAATATTAGTGTCTGGGAGGAGGTTGGGAAAGTGAATTTAGGAAGAAAGGAGAAAAAGGAAGAATGGGAGCTCACTCTGTCCTTGTTTGCATGTAGCATCAACTGACTTTTGTTGAAATAATTTAATTTCTGTCTCTCTGTGACCTTGTTTTGAGGGTTTTCTTGGCAAAGGTATGGAAGGGTTGGTCATTTTCTTGGTAGAAGGACCTTGGTAGTTCTCTTTGCTGCCAGGACCTTGTGTTCACTGAGAACTGCATTCTCAATGCAAAACTCCATTTTCCATAAATCTGCCACTATAGAAGTCAGTCTCTTGGTAAACTGATTTCTATCTAACAATAAACTTTCATTTTGCAACTAATAATTCTGGAATGAGTGAATTCTTTCACCCCTAAAACCTGTGGCCGATTTAAAGGGAATTCTTAACAACTCTCTTATAGCCACTAATCTAGACCACTCAAACAGCATCAGGGAGGCTGTACAGACCCAGTATGCTGGTCTCTCTCTACCTAAGAGCACAAATTTATTAAGTACTTCATAATTTCTCAACTGCAGGAATTTACACTTACATAAAACTTCTCAGACTATTTCTATGTATCTAACTTAGTTAAGTGACCTGAACTGACCAATTTTTGAAAACAGAATTATGGGAAAATATGTTTTCCCTTCTCCAGGGAAAATGCTGTCTTTTAGTTACTTTGTTCTAAGTCTCTTTCTTTTTTAAATTTCACAAGACTTTTAAATCACTTTATTGGATACGATGGACTGTGGAGCTTGGTTTGAGACTTCAGTGAAAATTGTTAGATGCTGAAGAGATAGAGGTAATGGTGGAAAGAATTGGTGGGAAAGGAGAATTGTTTCTCTTTCCAAGAGAAAGAACAAATGTTTTCCCATAGAGACAAGAAAACTAAGAAAGAGTCCACAAAGAAAGAAACTAAAGTCTTTTAAAAGTAGTTATTCTACAATACATTGAATTCTAGAAAATGCAAATACTACTGCTCATATAGATTTCTCCTCCCTCTTTTCCCCCCTTTCCCTCCTGTCTCCCTTCTTTCTCTTTTTTCCTTCTCTCTTCCCTTTTGTCCTTCTCTGCTCTCTTCCTTCTTTTCCTTTTCCCTTCTTTCTCTCCTTTCTTACCTTCTTTTTTTCTTCTCTCTTCTTTCCTCTCATCCTTCCTTTCTCTTCTTTCCTTCTTCATCTTCCTCCTTTGTTTCCTCACTTCTCTCCAATTCTTCTTTCTTTTTTTGTTTCTTCCTGAAAGCATAAAATGAGAAACATTAGCATTAGAGATAATTAACCACTCAGTTCTCCACTTAGCTGGTCACTCTTGTTCAGGTACTATAAGATTTTAAGGTGTGGTAAACAATAAAGCTGATTTTAAATGGAGCGAGTATTCTTATTTAGTAGACCAGCTGTTAGCTCAATTGGATTGTGAAGTGCAAAGAATAATTAAACTGAAATTGTGCTTCACACCATTTGCTAGAAATCTTATGAATTACCTCTTTCTCAGACAAGTAGTCAATGAATCAGGAATTTTCTATTTCTAAAAAGAATCTTTACCTTAGCATAAGAACCAGCATAAAATCACACATATCCCATTTGAGTTTTTGGTATATCACATAAGAATTTTCACATAAGCCATTATACTATCTTCTCATGATTCTCTTATTTTAATTCCCTGAGAATTTTCTGGTCATGCAGAGAACATAGATTAATACCACAACGAAATCCTACTTGTCCATTATCCTGACTTAAGAATTGGTACATTTAGACAATGTGCATGTAACTTTTGTATACAAAATATGCATTAAATGTTGTGTTTCAACCCTAGTTATTGTCCATCTGAATTACTCAAGAGAAGCATTAGCTTCAATGACAGATTTTCTTTTTTCCATCTCCATAGTTCTTCAGACTTAGAGACAACATGGTTTAGAAGAAAGAGCACTAAATTTAAAATCAGAGAAACCTACCTAAAATTTCTCACTTTGCTATTTACTCTTCTCTGAGCAATCTTAAGTAAGTACCCTTAATCTTATTGGGCCTTGGTTTTTTTAACAAGAAAAAAGAGGGGAATGAACTAAATAATTTCTAAAGTATACTATGATTTTATGACTGATCTCAAGCCTCTGTAGCCTCTGTGTGGGTATATTGGATAGGCAAGGTAGGGTAGGGTCATGTTGTGTGAACAACAAATAAAGCTTGCTAGTATCCCTCTTAGACATCATTGGTTTCCCTCTTGTCACATCGATGAATAAGTTCTTCTATTTATCTGCTGTTTTGACCAAGATTGTTAGAAATCTCATGATAGCTGGTCAGGAGGACTAAGGGATTTTGATTAAATCCTTTCATTCATTCAACATTAATTCATTGAACATTATTAAGTGCTTATAATATGCTAGGAGAGGAAGCATGAGATATTGGTTAGCAAGATAATCTTAGAATCTGAAAGACATACCTTTGATTCAAAGTCTGGTGACCCAAGGAACATCATTATGATGAAGTACCAGCTTTTGGGAGAGTGGTTGAGAATGTGAAAAATTCACATAAAGGCATTATCAGAGTCACTTTAATGCTGTGAAAAAGCTCATGTTGTCCAAATGATTAAGCAATGGCTGTGAGTGAAGGAGGCTATTTAGAGGTCAAAGGGAAGGAGGGGGAAGTAAGGGTAGGGTTTAGAGAGTTAGGAAAGAGTTAGGGAGGTTCCTGGTTGGGGGCAAACTTGCATGTTCATTATGTCTATGTCAGCAACTTCATGATGGTAAAGGAAGAAATATGGCATGGTAATACAGGATAATGAAACTGCTTTGGTCCCAAAGTTTTATTTGTAGGGTGAAAATATGTCTAGTGCACCTGCTTAGGGAAGAGGAATCCTTTTTCTGACTTGGTGAGGTGAGTATACCTTAGTCATTCTAACTAGATAGCTTTAGGAGCTGGGCTTCTTTTTTGTGTGTGATAAGGTTAATGATGGGAACAAGACAAACTCAGTTAAAGTTCACCTCATTCCTCACAATGAATGCACTACATCAATTAAACCTCTCAATGCCTAAAGCAGCTCATTAAGATTATAATCTTTAGAACAATTACCTTTCTAGGTCTATGATGAGAATGCACCATATCAATGAAATTACTGATCTGGTCCCAAAACAAGAAGGTTTCATTTTATACAAAGCTTCTCTTTACCCAAGGAGTTGAATACAGCTGAAAATGATACCTATAGTATGGGATAGAAATCATCATGTATCTTGATGTAAGGACCAATAGGGGCTATGTCTGTGTCTGTGTGATGAATAAAAAACCTGAGAAACAGATATTCTGGGTAATTAATAAACAACTTATTAATTAAGCTGGTTAATAATTGTAATGTGCCCTCCTGGCAGTTACTATTACCAGTCTGTCCAAGGCCTAACAGAGTACCTTTGACCACTGACTTTTGCAGTGTCAACTCTACCCGGCTCACCTCCTCTGAGGCCTTCAAATGTCTCTGGCCACGATCTCTTGAATCTATAGTTTAATAACCAGTAGCGCACTCAAGAACAGCCACTTGTAATCTTAAAAGCCTTTATTATGCCTACTCACATAATGCTCTGACTAATGCCCTGACTTGTTGGTATGGCCAAGATCCCACCTACAAGGCAGTCCTAATATCCACAGAGATTACTTCTGGGGGCACTCAAATCTCCTGTTGCACTGTGTCTGCCCATTTAAAGGGCCCTTACAAATAATCAATAAACTGATGATCAGTGGTAACCACAGACTGAAAGAAACTGAAAGAAAGCCTTAATATACTTTCGGAAAAGATTGCATTTAATGAAAAAGTGGGCTAAGAATCCAACTCTTCCTACTCAGAATGTGATTTGATCTTGAGATTCAGCCACTTCCAGTAATCTGGACAAAATAATCCATCTCCACTCAGACAACTGTAATAAAGTTGAAGTTCAAGGAGAAGTTTTTTCCTTCATGAATTGGGTCACCTTATATTTTTATGACAACTGTAATAAAGTTGAAGTTCAAGGAGAAGTTTTTTCCTTCATGAATTGGGTCACCTTATATTTTTATGAAGGTTTTCAAGAACTGTTCTCCTTGGAGCAAAAACTCACCCAAATACTTCTTCCTATTCTGATTGGGTGAAGTCCAACTCAAGAATGAAGAATGTGTTTCCTTAAGGATTCAGGGTAATTTTATCTATCAGTCCTGTCCTTCAGAGACTATTAACTGACCTACAGGAAGGGCATCCTAAATAAGGAAATAAAAATTCTGTAAGTAAAATAACTTATTTCAGGGGCAGCTAGGTGGCGCAGTGGATAGAACACCAGCCCTGAATTCAGGAGGACCCAAGTTCATCTAGTCTCAGACACTTAACAGTTCCTAGCTGTGTGACCCTGGGCAAGTCACTTAACCCCAGCCTAAGAAAAAGAAAAAAAAAAACTTATTTCATATGAAAAAGACATTTTTCTATTCTCCTCAAGCCAAAGAAGTTGGAAAACAAAAAAATCTTATGAGAAATAAATGTTAAGCAAATCTCTTGGAAGAAGACTCAGACCACTAAATTTATTTATTTTTATTAAATATATATATATGTATATATATATATATATATATATATATACATATATATATTAATTATTATAGCTTTTTATTTACAAGATATGTACATGGGTAATTTTTCACCATTGGCAATTGTAAAACCTTTTGTTCCAATTTTGTCCCTCCTCTCTCCATCCCCTCCCCTAGATGGCAGGTAGACGAATACATGTTAAATATGTTAAAATATAAATTAAATCCTATATATATACACATATATACATACATATATATGTATACACATATACATATATACACATATGCATACAGTTATTTTTCTGCACAAGAAGAATCAGACTTTGAAATAATGTACAATTAACCTGTGGAGGAAATCAGAAATGCAAGCGGACAAAAACAGAGGGATTGGAAATGCTATGTAGTAGTTCACATTTATTTTCCAGAGTTCTTTTGCTAGGTATAGCTGTTACTATTCATTATTGAAGCAATGGAACTGATTTGGTTCATCTTATTTTTGAAGAGAGCCACATCCATCAGAATTGATCATCATATAGTATTGTTGTTGAAGTATATAATGATCTCCTGGTCCTGCTCATTTCATTCAGCATCAGTTCATGTAACTCTCTCCAGGCCTTTCTGAAATCATCCTGCTGGTCATTTATTACTGAATAATAATGTTCCATAACATTCATATACCACAATTTATTCAGCCATTCTCCAATTGATGGGCATCTACTCAGTTACCAGTTTTTGGCCACTACACAGAGGGCTGCCACAATATTTGCACATACAGGTCTCTTTCCCTTCTTTAAAATCTCTTTTATATAAGCCCAGTAGTAACACTGCTGGATCAAAGGATATGAACAGTTTCAAAATTTTTTGAGCATAGTTCCAAATCACTCTCCAGAATGGCTGGATGTGTTCACAATTCCACCAATAATGTATCAGTGTCCCACTTTTCCCACATCCCCTCCAACATTCAGCATTATCTTTTCCTGTTATCCTAGCCAATCTGACAGGTTTGTATTGGTATCTCAGAGTTATCTTAATTTGCATTTCTCTGATTAATAATGACTTGGAGAATTTTTTTCATATGGCTAGAAATAGTTTCAATTTCTTCATATGAAAATTGTCTATTCATATTCTTTGACCATTTATCAATTGGAGAATGGCTTGATTTCTTATAAATTAGAGTCAATTCTCTATATATTTTGGAAATGAGGCCTTTATCAGAACCTTTGACTGTAAAAATGTTTTCCCAGTTTATTGTTTTCCTTCTAATCTTGTCTGCATTAGTTTTGTTTGTACAAAAGCTTTTCAATTTCATATAATTCAAATTTTCTTTTTTGTGATCAATAATGATCTCTAGTTCTTCTTTGGTCACAAATTCATTCCTCCTTCACAAGTCTGAGAGATAAACTATCCTATATTCTTCTAATTTATTTATAATCTCATCCTTTATATTTAGATCATGAACCCATTTTGACCTTATCTTGGTGTACGGAGTTTAGTGTGGGTCCATGCCTAGTTTCTGCCATACTAATTTCCAATTTTCCCAGCAGTTTTTGTCAAACATTGAATTCTTATCCCATAAGCTGAGCTCTTTGAGTTTATCAAACACTAGATTATTAAGGCTATTGACTATTTTGTCCTTTGAGCCTAACCTATTCCACTGATCAACTAGTCTATTTCTTTGCCAAAACCAAATGGTTTTGGTGACTGCTGCTTTATAATATAGTTTTAGATCAGGTATAGCTAGGTTGCCTTCATTTGATTTTTTTTTATTAGTTCCCTTGAAATTCTTGACCTTTTGTTCTTCCATATGAATTTTGTTGTTATTTTTTCTAGGTCATTAAAATAGTTTTTTTGGAGTCTGATTGGTATAGTGCTAAATAAATAGATTAGTTTAGGTGGTATTGTCATCTTTATTATATTTGCTCGCCCTATCGAAGAGCACTTAATATTTTTTCCAATTGGTTAGATCTGACTTTATTTGTGTGGAAAGTGTTTGTAGTTTTGCTTGTATAGTTCCTGACTTTCCCTTGGCAAATAGATTCCCAAATATTTTATACTATCTATCGGCAATTACTTAAAATGGAATTTCTCTTTGTAACTCTAATTGTTGCATTTTATTAGTGATATATAAGAATGCGCTTGACTTATGTGGTTTATTTTGTATCCTGCAACTTTGTTAAAGGTGTGGATTACTTCTAATAGCTTTTTAGTAGAATCCCTGAGGTTCTCTAAGTATACCATCATATCATCTGCAAAGAGTGATGATTTGGTTTCCTCATTATCTACTCTAATTCCTTTAATCTTTTTTTCAACTCATTGTCGAAGCTAGCATTTCTAATATAATATTGAATAGTAATGGTAATAGTGGGTAACCTTGTTACCCCTATTCACCCCTAAACTTATTGGGAATGATTCCAGTTTATCCCCATTACATATGATGCTTACTGAAGGTTTTAAATAGATGCTACTTAAGGAAAAGTCCGTTTATTATTCAAGTGTTTTCAGTATGAATGGGTGTTTCATTTTATCAAATGCCTTTTCTGCATCTATTGAGATAATCATATGTTTTTTATTAATTTGGTTATTGATATGGGCAATTATACTAATAGTTTTCCTAATATTGAACCATCCCTGCATTCCTGGTATAAATCCCACTTGGTCATGATGTATTATCCATCATTTTTCTGTATGATTTTTCTGTAATTTTTTTTTAATATTTTAGCATCAATATTCATTAGAGAGATTGGTCTATAATTTTCTTTCTCTGTTCTCAACCTACCTGGTTTAGGTATCAGTACCATGTCTGTGTCATAAAAAGAATTTGGTAGGACTTCTTCAATCTCTATTTTTTTCAAATAGTTTATATAACATTGGAGTTAATTGTTCTTTAAATATTTGGTAGAATAAACATGTAAAACCATATGGTCCTGAGGATTTTTTTTTGAGGGAGTTGATTAATAGCTTGTTCTATTTCTTTTTTTTCTAAAATGGGACTATTTAAGCAATTTACTTCCTCCTCTGTTAATCTGGGAAGCCTATGCTTTTGAAGGTAGCGATCCATTTCACTTAGGTTATCAAATTTATTGGCATAAAGTTGAGGAAAGTAACTCCCAATTATTACTCTAATTTCCTCTTCATTGGTGGAAAGTTCTCCCTTTTCATTTTTAAGACCAACAATTTGATTTTCCTCTTTCCTTTTTCTAATCAGATTTACCAACGGTTTATCTATTTTATTTTTTTTTCATAAAAGCAACTTTTAGTTTCATTTATTAATTCAATAGTTTTTTCTTTCAATTTTATCATTTTTCCCTTTTAATTTTAGAATTTCAAGTTTAGTATTTGATTGGGGTTTTTAATTTGATCATTTGCTAGCTTTTTAAGTTGTAAGCCCAATTCATTAATCTTCCCTTTCTCTATTTTATTCAATTAAGCCTCTAAAAATATAAAATTTCTCCTTATTACTGCTTTGGCTGCACCCCACAAATTTTGATATGTTGTGTCATTGTTGTCATTCTCTTGGGTGAAATTATTAATTGTGTCTATAATTTGCTGTTTCACCCAATCATTATTTAAGATGCGATTATTTAGTTTCCAGTTACCTTTTAGTTTATTTATCCCTAGCTTTTTGTTGAATATAATTTTTATTGCATCATGATCTGAAAAGAATGCATTTACTATTTCTGCCTTTCTGCATTTAATTTTGAGGTCTTTTTGTAATAATATATGATTAATTTTTGTATAGGTTTCATGAACTGCTGAGAAGAATGTATACTCCTTTCTGTTCCATTCAGTTTTTTCCAAAGATTTATCATACCTAACTTTTCTAATACTCTATTTCCCTCTTTAACTTCTTTCTTATTTGTTTGTGTTTTGATTTATATAATTTTGAGAGTGCAAGGTTGAGATCTTCCACTATTATAGTTTTGTTATCTATTTCTTCTTGCAACTCTCTTAACTTTTCCTTTAGGAAGTTAGATGCTATACCACTTGGTGCAAATATGTTTAGTATTGATATTGCTTTATTGTCTATGCTACCATTTAGCAAGATATAATTATCTTCCTTATCTCTTTTAATTAGATAAATTTTTGCTTTTGCTTTATCTGAGATAAGGATGGCTACCCCTGCTTTTTTGACTTCACCTGAAGCATAATAGATTCTAGTCAAGCATTTTACCGTTACTTTGTATATATCATCCTTCTTTAAAATCTTCTGTAAACAACATATTTGATCCAGAGTGCTATCTGCCTCAACTTTATGGGAGAGTTCATCCCATTCACATTTACTAATTCTATATTTCCTGCCATCTTACTATCCCCAGATTATTTTTTCTTTTTTTTTTCTTACCCCTCTTACCCCACTCCCCATTATTAAACTTATGAGCACCACTTGCCTCACACAGCTCTCCCTCTTTATAGTCCCTCCTGCCCCCTTTGAATTCCTTTTCCTTTCTTATATACATTTCCCTTATTACTTTTTTCCTTTTCCCTTTTCTTCTCCCACTTTATAATGAGGTAAGAGAAGTTTCTCTGTAAATCAAATATGTCAGTTATTTTCTCTTTGAGCCAAATCTGCTGAGAGTAAGATTCACACAATGTTCCTTCCCCTCCCTAAATTCCCTCAGATATTATAGGTTTCCTTTGCCTTTGTGGAATGTAGTTTCCCTCTTTTTAATCTCCCCTTTTTCCTTTTTTCTGATACTATCCCCTTTCCATTTCTACTTCCCCCTTTCTTATATTATATCAGTAAAATCAAATTATATATAAACTTTTTATGTATGTCCATTACAGAAATATAGTTCTCACGAGGTCTTTTTACCTTTTTTTTTGCTTCTCTTGAGTCCTATATTTGGAGGTCAATTTTTTTTTGTTTAGTTCTGTTTTTTGTCATTAGAAACAAATGGAATTCACCTGTTTCATTAAATGTCCATCTTCTTCCCTGCAAGAAAATGCTCAGTTTATCTGGGTAGTTTATTCTTGGCTATATTTCAAGTTCTTTTTCCTTTTGGAATGTCAGATTTCAGGCCCTTCTATCCTTTAATGTGGAAGCAGCTAGATTCTGAGTGATCCTTATTGTGGCTCCTCGATATTTAATTTTTTTTTCTGGCTGCTTTTTTCCTTAGTCTGCTAGTTCTGAAATTTAGCCACAATATTCCTTAGGGTTTTTATTTTAGGGTCTTTTGCATAAAGTGTTTAATGAATTCTTTCAATGCCTATTTTATTTTCTGATTCTATTACCTCTAGGCAGTTCTCTTTGATGATTTCCTATAAAATAGTGTCTATGCTCTTTTTCATCATAATTTTCAGGAAGTCCAATAATTCTCAGATTATCTCTCCTAGATCTGTTTTCCAGGTCTGTTGTTTTTCCAAGTATATATTTAACTTTTTTTTTCTATTTTTTCATTTTTTTGGTTTTGCTTGACTGATTCTTGATGTCTCAACAAATCATTCATTTCTATTTGTACAGTTCTGATTTTTAATGAGTTATTTTCTGAATTAGCTTTTTAAATTTTTTTTTGTATGTGTCCACTTGAGTTTTTAAGTGAATTGTTTTGCTTTATGGAATTTTTTTTCCATTTCACTATTTTTTTTACTGAGTTATTTTCTTTTTCCAATTCACAAATCCTACTTTCCTGGAAGTTCTTTATCTTTTCCAGTTCACAAAATCTATTCCCCTGGGAGTTCTTTACCTTTTCCAATTCACATTTCAGGAATTGTTTTCTTTTTCCACTTTATCAAAATTTTTTCTAAGTTTATTATATGCCTTTTCCATACTCTCTTCTAGAGCTTCTCTTTTCTTTCCCCATTTTTTTCCTAGGGGTTTTGTCTGGAATCTGTCTGCTAATAGTTTCCTTGGGGTTGAATACCTGCTCTTTTTCTGTATAGAAACTATCTATGGTTAGTCGACTTGGCTTTTTTAATCATTTTTAAAAAGCCCTTGGGGTCTGCCTTCAGGGGAAGATTTCCAGCTTCCTTTGCAGAGCAGGGATAGCTATATGGACAGTAGCTATCCTGCAAAAACAGGCTGCTAAGAGGGCTGAGCTTCGGAAATGCTCTGGAAATAGCCCCACACAGCTGAAGTGTGTCTGTCCTGGGAATAGTGTCCCTGTGAGGATCAGCAGCTTCTGTGGGGCCAGCAGCTGAGCATAGAAAGTGTCACTATTGGGGCAGAACCCCCACTGTGCTGATTGGTGGCTGCCCTGGGACTAATAGCTGAGCAGCGAAAGTGTTATGGCCCCGGGCAGAATCCTGCTGTGTGTGGCTCAGGGCTGCCCTGGGAAGAGTCCCCTCACCAGAAGTATTTCTGTCCTAGCAAGCACAGTAGCTAGGAAGGTCTATTGTCCTAGACAGAACCCTCTTGTTATGCAGATTAGAGGCTGACCCATCAGATCCCTCCTGCTGTGTAGAAGTGTTAGTGCCCTGGACAAAAGCCTGGTGATGCAGAATGTGGCTGCACAGCTATGGTGTGGTCCATGCTGAGTCACTTCTGGTGCTGTGTGGGTGTAGCCAGATCTTGTTAGATTCTGGAGTTTTTTGGAGTACACTCTACTTTTGGCTTTTTTGTAACTTCTCTGCTGATCGATTGCTTTGCAACCAAAGCAGAGCAGTCAACCTGTAGTAGAGTCTTCCCTAAAAACCACCCCTTCTCCCCCTTCCCCCCACCTCAGACTGCTCACAAGCTCAGTGTGGATAGCCTCTGGTTCTACCTCCTTACCTGTCCTAGCCTGTTCCCGCTGATCAGGACAAACCTTTTGTGGCGATCTTCCAGATTATCTTCAGCTGGTAAGTTGTTGTACTTCCAATATTCATGGATTTTACCAGTCCAGCACTTTTTTTGAGACTGAATTTGTTAATTAATAGTGAGGGTATGAGAGGAGCTTACAATGCTGCCTGGGTCTTCTCTGCCATCTTGACTCCATCCCCAGACCACTAAATTTAAACACAATTAAGTCCAGGCTTAATGGCCACTCCTTAAGTTCCTATTGACTGGTCCTCCAGGCCTCTTTTTAATTACTTGTGAGTTCTTCCAAGAATCTCTATTGTGGGTAAAAGCGCCAAATCATCATTCAGGTTTAACTACATGACTCCCAGTCATTTTGACACTGCTTCTGTCAACTTTTTTTTAATTGATGAATTCTTTTTGGAACCTTCATTTTGGGGAAGGGTGCCAGAAAAGAAGGGTGGCTTTATTCTCAAGACTTTAATTTTCCCTTTTAAGTGTTCTCTAATTAGAACATAAGCTTTTTAAGGTCAAAGACTGTCTCTGTTTGGATTTGTATTCTAACATTTAACATAGTACCTGGCACATATCAAGAACTTAATAAATGTCAGTAAGAGTGAGTCATTTACTGACTGAGGTGTTTAATGGTGCATCAGGAGGAAAAACTAGAGTGTATAAAAGATGAAAAAATGTCTATGTCACAGAAGTACAGCAATTGCTGATGTAAGGGGACCTTGAACTTGTCAGAGAAATAATGCCAATATGAGAAGAAAAGAAACAGTAGTTGTTCCTTTTTGCCAAGAACAATTATAGTGAAACTCCTACCTCCTTGTTTATTAACCTTACTCTGGCTCTCATGCTGTGTCTTCACATATATCATTTTTTCTTTAAAAAGTTGTAGTCTGTTCACTTTCTTTTTTTAATGCAAAAATGGAGGAGTCTTTATTTTCTTTATTTTTTTTAATTTATTTAATTATTTTAATACACATTGCTTTATGAATCATGTTGGGAGAGAAAAATCAGAACAAAGGAAAAAATAATGGAGAGAAAAATACAGAAAAAAGAAGTGACATTGCATGTGTTGCTTTACATTCAGTTTCCATAGTTCTTTTTTTCTTGAAGCACATGGCATTTTCTATCCAAAGTCTATTGGAATTGCTTTGGAATGCTGAACCACTGAGAAGAATCAAGTCTTTTATCGTTGATCATTGTGCATTCTTGTGTGCAGTGTATTTCTGGTTCTGCTTGTTTCAGCATCAGTTTGTGTAAATCTTTCCAGGACTCTCTAAAATCATCTTGATTATCATTTTTATAGAACAATAATATTCAATTATTTTCATATGCCACAACTTGTTTAGGCATTCCCCAAATGATGAGCATCCACCCAGTTTCTAATTCTTTGCTACCACAAAAAGAGCTGCTATAAACAATTTTCCCATGTGGGTCCTATACTCTCCTTTATGATTTTCTTGGGATATGAATCCAGTAGTAGAACTGCTGGATCAAATGGTATGCATGGTTTTATATTCCTGTGAACATAGTTCCAAATTGCTCTCCAGAATGATTGGCTCATTTCGTAACTTCACCATCAATGCATTAATGTTCCAGTTTTTCCACATCCCCTCCAACAATTATCCTTATCTTTTCCTGTCATCTTAATTAATCTGAGATCTATGAGATGATACCACAGAAATATTTAATTTGCATTCTCTAATCAATAGTGATTTAGAACAATTTTCATATGACCATACATGGCTTTAATTTTATCATCTGAAAATTATCTATTCATATTGATAGATTCTTTGATCATTTAGTAATTGGGGAATGATGTGTATTCTTACCAATTTGACACAGTTCCTTATATATTTCAGAAATGAGACCTTTATCAGAAACATTGGCTGTAATTTTTTTTTGCCTGGTTTGCCCTTCCCTTTTAATTTTGTTTTTGTTGGATTTGCTTGTATAAAACCCTTTTAGTTTAATATAACTAGAAAACTGGCAGTTTGATTGGTATGGCACTGAACAAGTAGACCAATTTAGGCAGAATTGTCATTTTTATTATATTAGCTCAACTTGCTGATGAGCAATTGATATTTTTCTGGTTACTTAGATCTCATTTTATTTATATGAGAAGTATTTTGTAATTGGGTTCATATAGTTCCTGAATTTTTCTTGGCAGGTAGACACCCACATATTTTATTTTATCTATAGTTATTCTAAATGGAATTTCTTTTTTTATCTCTTACTGTTGGGCTTTGTCAGTAATACATAGAAATACCGATGATTTATGTGGGTTTATTTTATATCCTGCAACTTTACTCAAGTTGTTAATTGTTTTGAGTAAGTTTTTGGATAATTTTCTTGGAATCTCTAAGTATATCATAATATCATCTTCAAAGAGTGATAGTTTTTTTCCTCATTGCCTACTCTAATTACCTTAATTTCTTTTCTTTTCTCATTGCTAAAGTCAACATTTCTAGCACAATGTTGAATAATAGTGGTGATAATGGGCTCCTTGTTTCATTTTGATCTTATTAGGAATGCATCCAGCTTTTCTCCATTACAAATAATGCTTGGTGTTGGTTTTAGATAGATATTGCTTGTTATTTTAAGGAAAGCTCTCTTTATCCCTATACTCTTTAGTGTTTTTTATAATAGAAATGGGTGCTGTATTTTGTCAAAAGCTTTTTCTGCATCTATTGAAATTATAATTTCTATTGATTTTGTTATTGATATGGCCAATTATGGTAATAGTTTTCCTGATGTAGAACCAGCTCTGCATTCTTGGCATAAATCCCACTTAGTCATAGTGTATTATCCTGCTGATAAATTGCTAATCTCTGTGCTAATATTTTCATTTAAATTTTTGCATCAATATTCATTAGGGAGTTTGATCTGTAATTTCTTTCTCTGTTTTGGTTCTTTGTGGTTTAGGTATCAGTACCATATTTGTTTCATAGAAAGGAACTTGGCAGGACACCCTCTTTACCTGTTAGAGTCAGGGGCAGATCTCAAGGAGAGAGTATAAGAAGCACTCAGAGGCTTATTCTGCCTTAGCCTGATAGGTCATTGAAGGTATTGAGTTAACCTCATTAATGAGGAAAAGCCTCCTCACTCTTGCTGATCATGCTCAAACTCGTGCACTCTCAGTCATATGACCTGGGGACTATAAAAAGGGAGTTGCAGAAGGTGGTAGGAGGGAACTCCAGGGGAACTCCAGAAGGGAAGGAAGAACTCTGGAGGGAAGGCTAGAGGGAACATTAGGGAATTCTATATAAAGAGTTAGAATAAAGACTTGTTGCTGCATACTTGAGTGACTTGTGTGTTCTGTGGTGGGACCTCAAGAGAGGTAGCTCTTTGATCATAAATAGATTAGAGTAACAGAGAATAGTCTACCTCTCAGACCTGTGGAGGAGGAAGGAATTTATGACCAGAGGAGAACTAGAGATCATTATTGATCATAAAATAGAAGATTTTGATTACATCAAACTAAAAAGTTTCTGTATAAACAATACTAATGTAAACAACATTAGAAGGGAAGTAACAAATTGGGAAAATATTTTTAAAGTTAAAAGTTCTGACAAAGGTCTCATTTCCAAAATATATAGAGAACTGACCCTGATTTATAAGAAATCAAACCATTCTCCAATTGATAAATGGTCAAAGGATATGAACAGACAATTCTCAGATGATTAAATTGAAACTATATCCACTCATATGAAAGAGTGTTCCAAATCACTACTGATCAGAGAAATGCAAATTAAGACAACTCTGAGATACCACTACACCACTGTCAGATTGGCTAAGATGACAGGAACAAATATGATGAATATTTGAGGGGATGTGGGAAAACTGGGACACTAATACATTGTTGGTGGAGTTGTGAAAGCATCCAACCATTCTAGAGAGCAATTTGGAACTATGCCCAAAAAGTTATCAAACTGTGCATACCCTTTGATCCAGCATTGCTGCTGTTGGGCTTATATCCCAAAGAAATACTGAGGAGGGGAAAGGGACCTGTATGTGCCAAAATGTTTGTGGCAGCTCTTTTCGTAGTGGCTAGAAACTGGAAGATGAATGGATGTCCATCAATTGGAGAATGGTTGGGTAAATTATGGTATATGAATGTTATGGAATATTATTGCTCTGTAAGAAATGACCAGCAGGAGGAATACAGAGAGGCTTGGAGAGACTTACATCAACTGATGCTGAGTGAAATGAATAGAACCAGAAGATCGCTGTACACTTCAATGTTGTATGAAGATGTATTCTGATGGAAGTGGATATCTTCAACATAAAGAAGATCCAACTCACTTCCAATTGATCAATGATGGACAGAAACAACTACACCCAGAGAAGGAACACTGGGAAGTGAATGTAAATTGCTAGCACTACTGTCTATCTATCCAGGTTACTTATACCTTTGGAATCTAATACTTAATGTGCAACAAGAAAATGGTATTTACATACATATATTGTATCTAGGTTATATTGTAACACATGTAAAATGTATGGGATTGCCTGTCATCAAGGGGAGGGAATAGAGGGAGGGGGGATAATTTGGAAAAATGAATACAAGGGATAATGTTATAAAAAATTACTCATGCATATATACTGTCAAAAAATTTATAAATAAAATTTAAAAAAAAGAGAGAGAGAGAGAGAGAGGTAGCTCTTTGATTGAGATAATCAGAGCTGAGGAATTTGAAGACCTGGTGAAGGTAAGAGCCAGTTGACCCCTGCTGTGGTAAGCAGCTGGAAGTTAACGTTTACCTATTTTTCCATAGTTTAAATAGTATTGGAATTAATTGTTCTTTAAATGTTTGGTAGAATTCACTTATAAATCAATCTGGCCCTGGAAATTTTTTCTTAGGGAGTTCATTAAAGTTTGCTCAATTTCTTTTCTAAAATGATACTATTTAGGTAGTTCTGTTAATCTAGGCAATTTATATTTTTGTAAATATTTGTAAACAGTCATATATTTTGGTTAAATTGTCACATTTGCTGCTATACATTTGAGCAAAATAGCTTATAATTATTGCTTTAATTTCTTTTTCATTGGTAGTAAGCTCACTTTTTTCATTTTTGATGCTGGTGATTTTTTTTTCTTTTCTTTTTCTAATCAAATTAACCAAAATTTTATCTATTTTGTTGTTTTTTTTCATAAATCCTACTCTTAGTTTTATTAATTCACTAAAAAGTTTTCTTAGTTTCAATTTTGTTAATCTCTAAGTTTCAGAATTTCTAATTTGACATTTAATTGGAAGTTTTAAATTTTGTTCTTTTGCTAGCTTTTTTAGTTGCAAGCCTAATTCATTTCTCCATCTACTTCTTCATGGGATAGTATAAATTTCTATACCCAACTGAATGATTAAGTTATTCCTGCTGAGAGCCAAAACTGATGAGATCAAAATTCAGACAATGCTTATCTCCCTCCCTTCATTCCCTGGATTCTAATAGGTCTTTTGTGCCTCTTCATCTGATCTATTATATGATATGATATATTATATTATATACATGATCTATTTTTATATCTATGATATAAATTTTTTATTTAGTTCTGGGTTTTTTTTTTTCAATAGAAATGATTGAAAGTCTCTCAGTTCATTAAAGATCCATTGTCTTCCCTGAAAGATGATACTGAGTCTTGCTGGGTAGTTAATTCTTAATTGTAACCATAGGTCCTTTGCCTTCCAGAATATGATATTCCAAACCTTCCAGTCCTTTATTTTAGAAGCTGTCAGATCCTGACTATTGTTCCTTGATAATTTAATTGTTTTTGTCTGGCAACTTGCAGTATTTTTTCCAATGATTGTTTTGTAGTTTTGCAACAATGTTCATTGGGGTTTCCCTTGTAGGATTTCTTTCCAAAGTTGACCATTGGATTCTTTCAATGAGTATTTCCCCATCTATGTCTAAAATATTAGGACATTAATTTTATATTAATAGAATAATTGTAATAGAAATTTAATTTTTGACTTTGAAGCAAACAGAAATGTAGAATTTCAATGAAGACTTATATGAATGTCATTTTGATATTTATGGTTTTCTAATGATTGGGTTGTAGTTTAATATAATGTGGTATATCAAAAAAAATTGGTACTATTTCACATATTAATGGAGAATAAAAAGAAATATGGAAAATGAGGAACAAAGGAAAGCTGGATCATATAATCAATTTATATATTACCTAGGATCATTTTTAAAAATCAACAACAAAATCTCATAAGTAATTAGTAGGGAATACAGAAAAAATATTACTTTGTAAAAAATATAATATACATGCTATGTATATATGATTTTTATTTCTTGTTTTATTTTTTAATTTTGATTGCTTAAAAAACCAACCCGTAAATAAAAGCTCTTATGTTCATCATCCGTAATTTTGATTAGATAACAAGAAGAATTCTGGGACAGTTGACAGTAATCTAGGAGAGAAAATTTCAAAGAATTCAGAGATGATATTGGTAGGAATTGCCCATCTCAAAGAAATGTTAGCTCCTGAGAAGTGAGAGCTTTAAAAAAACATAAAAAAACAAACAAAAAAACCAAAAAAAAACAAAAAAACCCCAACTCTAGAGATACCATTGCTACTTGGAGAAGACCCTAAAGAGACTAAATATTGATTTAAGTTGAAATATTGACTTTCTCTGGCAACATCAACTATAATGGCTGCACTTTCAGCAAGCTGGAGAATACTAAGCTCTAACTATCTCCACTGTTCAGGCCTAGAAAAAAAATATTATAACTTTTTATTGAAAGAACATATGCCTGAATATTTTTTTACAACAATATCCCCTGTACTCATATCTGTTCTGACTTTTCCCTTCCCTCCCTCCATCCCCTCCCCTAGATAGCAAGCAGTCTTATACATGTTAAATATGTTATAGTATATCCTAGATACAATATATATGGCAGAACCAAACAGTTCTCTTGTTGCACAGGGAGAATTGGATTCAGAAGGTAAAAATAACCTGGGAAGAAAAACAAAAATGCAAACAATTTATATTCATTTCCCAGTGTTCCTTTTCTGGATGTAGCTGATTCTGTCCATCATTGATCAATTGGAACTGAATTAGATCTTCCTTTTGTTGAAGATATCCATTTCCATCAGAATACATCCTCATACAGTATTGTTGTTGGTATCTATAAGGATTTCCTGGTTCTGCTTATTTCACTTAGCATCAGTTCATGTAGGTCTTTCCAAGCCTCTATGGTCATTCTAGAAAAAATTTTAGGACAGAATTGATTTGACTTCAAAAAATGCTTTGTTTTGTAAAGATTGGTTGATTTAAAGGAAAAATGTTTTGCTGAAATTGCTAATTGTGTTTTAGCTCAGAAGGAATTTCTAGTTCCTCCAGGAAGGCACCAGACTAAGAAATGAATCTGGAAGTGATGGGAACCTATGGTAATGGTATATGACTAGGATAGGTAAGCAGCAAATTTCAGTAGTAGTCTAAGTTAAGTTGCACATACCATGGGGCAGCTACGTGGCTCAATAGATAGATTACTGCTCCTGGACTCAGGAATACATGAGTTCAAATGTGGCCTCTAGTGTTTACTGTGTGATCCTGAGCAAGCCATTTAATCTTTGCCTTAATCCACCAGAAAAGGAAACATCCTTTCTGTATCCTTGGTAAGAAATGGTTCATGTGGTTATGAAGATAGAGACTACTGAATAGCAGCTGTTAGGATTTAGATCAGGGCTGATGATGGCTGACCCAGAATAAATGGTAATCAAAGTCAGGAGGGCCAGACCTAAAATGGACAGAGGCAATGGCTCAGACAGAAAGACAGAAAGCAGCTGCAGCTGAAGGGGGTTCTGAAAAATACAGTTCAGTTGCCTAGCCATCTAAAATCATAAAATTTTTGTATCCCTGAAATCTAGAGTTCTTAGACCATATCGTGTAATTTTTATCCAAGGAATAACTCAACATTCCAATAAATGGCCAACCAGCCTATGCTTGAATGTCTTTAGTGACAAGCATCTCACTATCTCACAAAGTTGCCTCTTTATTTTCAAACCAATCTATTTGTTTAACAATTTTTCCTCACTGAGTTAAATCTGTCAGTAACTTCTACTTAATGTTCTTCACTCTCACTTCTGGAGTCATTAAGAACAATGTAAAGTCTTCCTCCATAGAGAGAAATGTCCTGTCATTGTCCTATTATTGTCTCTGACCTAATCTAGCCTAAAATGGTATCTCCTCTCTATATATCTTATATATCTCTATGTCAAATACATTTTATCTCCCCAATTAGAATGTGAGCTTCTAGGACTCTAATATAATTTTCTTTTTCTTTCTTTCTTTCTTTCTTTCTTTCTTTCTTTCTTTCTTTCTTTCTTTCTTTCTTTCTTTCTTTCTTTCTTTCTTTCTTTCTTTCTTTCTTTCTTTCTTTCTTTCTTTCTTTCTTTCTTTCTTTCTTTCTTTCTTTCTTTCTTTCTTTCTTTCTTTCTTTTTTTTTTTTTTTGTATCACTAGTTTTTAGCATAAGACCCATCACTTAATATGCACTAAATACATGCTCATTGATTGATTGGTTGATTTGAACCTCTTTTTGTAGCCTTCTTGTAGCGAGCTGTCGTCTCCAGAAGCTGCTGGATCGCTCTCTGGGAAGAGATCTGCTGTGTCTTCTACTCAAATCTCTCCGACAGATTCTTCTTCCTGTAACGAACCGTTGTCTCCAGGCAGTTGCTGTTAACTCTTGTCCAGAGAAGTGACTTCCCTTCCTGCAGAGAGCCCCGTCAAGCCTGATACAATGCAGAGTCTTCTTCTATCTCTGGGAGTCCTCTCTTTTATTCTCCCAGAAAATGGGCCTGGGATAATGCAAGGGCTTCTGGGAAGAACCACCTCAGCCAATGAGCCTGCTCCTTCCATCAAGTCAACCTGAGTTCTCACCTTGTAATTGTCCAACCTGAATTCTCACCTTGTCACTATCCAGACAACCCGAGTTCTCACCTAGTAATCCTAACATCTCCCCCTTTCTTTTGATTTAGAACATAGGACAGTCATGACCTTGAAACATAAATCCATCAATATGGGAAGTATTACAGATAATTACATAAATGACCTTGAAACATAAATCCATCAATATGGGAAATATTACAGATAATTACATAAATTACATAAGCACATAGTAACATAGTAACATAACACATGCTAGAAGTATATAACATAATCATAAATTGAAAATTTATAAATGTCCATAAGTCCATTGTCCATTAGTCTCATCTTGTGTGAGGAAGTCCAATGATTCCTGCTGGTTTTAAAGTTCTTTAACAGTCTTTTTATTAGCCATGCTCTTTCGGTGTAAGATGTTTCTTAGATCTTCTCCTTTATTTTGAGGTCTTTCTCTTTTTCTGTCTCTCTCTGATGGACAAGGCGAATATGACTCGTTGGCACCCATCTGATTCCTTCTCCTGCTGAAGAAATACAAGCAAACCCTCTCTCCCAGGCAGTTAACCTATCTAATTTCCTTCTATTTACCACTTTCTAAATCTCTTCTCATCATCTGACAATTACATTGGAGTTGTTTGCACTGGGCACAGCCCTGTTGGTTTAAAAGGCCTGTATTCTCCCCAAGTGTAATCCATTTTTGCAATCTGATTGCCTTTTGACTGACTTCTCAGGTAATCCCTTTCTGCCATGTGATTGCTTCTCTGCTGATTGATTAAATCAGAGTCCTGGCCTTCTAAAGGTTCTTTGGGTGTAACATCAGCTGCCATCATGCCCCAAGTCTTTTTTGCCAGGGGCCCTGGACCTGGGCCCCTCATCCCATTTCCCTGAATTATTCTACACTCTGATGCCCAATGGAGTCCTCTGTTGCATTTTGGACATGGGGTTTTAGGTCTTCTCTCACCCTGTCTTCTCACTGTATCTCCATACCTACACTGAGCTCTTAGATGTCCAATTTTTCCACATTGAAAACATCGCCGAGTTTCTCTAGAAGGCCCTTGCCAGGAGGGACCCTGCCTTTCCACATTCATTATTGTCCGGGTGTAAAAAGCATTTGTTCCCACTGTAGCACAGCGTCTTATGATCTCCTCTAAAGGAGCATCTTTGTCTAATCCCCATATAATTCTTTTGCAAATCTCGTTGGCATTTTCCTTAGCCAGATGTCTGGTCATTATTTCTGTAGCTGAATTTTCTCCAATAGTTCTTTTGACAGCAGTTTGCAAACGTCCCACAAAATCTGCAAAAGGTTCATTGGGACCTTGCTGTATTTTAGTGAAAGCCTCTCCACGATCTTTCTGTCCAGGAAGGACACCCCAAGCTTTTATTGCAGCCTTAGCAATTTGTTCATATATTGTCATGGTATAATTAATCTGTTCCGAATTCTCTCCATACTGACCTTCACCAGCTAAGTGCTCAAAAGTTAATTGTGTGTTAACTCCTATTTCCAAATTGCATCTGACTTGAATTTTACATAATTCATGAAATTCCGCAAGCCATAATAAATTTTCTCCAGGTTCCAGACATGTCCTTGCTATGGATTTCCAATCATTCGGGGTTAGGACTTCATAAGACAAACCATCTAGTAACATTTTGACATAAGCTGATGTAGCCCCATAAAGGGTACAACCTTTTTTCAAATCCTTAATTTTATTCAAATCTAAAGGTGCATATCTTCTCCTTTTTTTACCTACAGAATCAATCTCTTCAATCACAGGATATGCATGTATAAAATCACTTATATCCTGTCCTTCTCTCTTAGCTTTAATCAATGCTTTTTCTAATCTTGTCATAGGCTTAGGCTTCTTCACAGGCAATTCTGTTTGTGTTTCTGCCTCTTCCCCTCTTTCTTCCTCCATCTCTGAAGGTGGGGTTGATGTGGGCCTGTCAATAATATGTTCTCTAGTCAGGGTTGAAGCTTCTTCAAGAGAATCATACCATAATTCCTCATTTAAATCTTCTTGCTCTAGGGCAAGATCTTGATCTTTCTTTTTTTTCTCACACTTCCTCCTCTGTTCATTTTTAAAACTTTTCCTTCTCCTACAACTTGCTTGATAGTTTAAGGCTAATTGAACTATGTTGTAGATATAAAATACTTCTGCAGAAATTGAACGAGGCCCATTTTTTGCTTGAAATTCTTTCATTTCATATCCCACTAGCTTCCATTTATCTACATCTATCTTTTCTTCCTCTAAGAACCAAGGGGATGTGCGTCTTAATGCAGCCAAGAGTTTAGCAATCTGTACCCAGGTTACAAGTAAACTCTGCTCCTCAATTATCTTGATTATACTCTCTATAGTACCACTCCTGAATGGGGGTGGAGCTGAGGTTGCTTCTGGGGCTGGGGTTGAGTCGGCTGAGGTCCAGGGATTGAATTTAGCTAACATGTGCCCCATTTCAGCTATAAGAGATTCCTGGTTTAGCCCTTAACAAGTTAAGTTCCTTATTTATCTATTAGCACGCTCACTTAATCTTTAACAAAGTTTCCTCATTACTTACGGTTCTGGGTCAGAGAGACTGAGATCTAGATCGGAAGCTTTTCCACTGAAATCAGGACCATGTCTGTCCCTGTTCAGGCACCAAATTGCGAAGGTCTGGTCTAGCTCCTCTTGTCAGGATAAGCAAAAGTCCTTGCCCCACGTGTGGACGCCAATTGTAGCGAGCTGTCGTCTCCAGAAGCTGCTGGATCGCTCTCTGGGAAGAGATCTGCTGTGTCTTCTACTCAAATCTCTCCGACAGATTCTTCTTCCTGTAACGAACCGTTGTCTCCAGGCAGTTGCTGTTAACTCTTGTCCAGAGAAGTGACTTCCCTTCCTGCAGAGAGCCCCGTCAAGCCTGATGCAATGCAGAGTCTTCTTCTATCTCTGGGAGTCCTCCCAGAGAATGGGCGTGGGATAATGCAAGGGCTTCTGGGAAGAACCACCTCAGCCAATGAGCCTGCTCCTTCCATCAAGTCAACCTGAGTTCTCACCTTGTAATTGTCCAACCTGAATTCTCACCTTGTCACTATCTAGACAACCCGAGTTCTCACCTAGTAATCCTAACACCTTCTAGGTTTCTTTTTTTTAAAATGATAAATGTAATTCCTTTGGGATGAGGGAACTACCCATATTCCCCTATGACAGGAATTCTTAACCTGGAGTTCATGGGTATTAAATATATGTGTGTTTATTTATGTATATAATGTAGTGAGTTTATATATATATATATGTACATATATATATATATATATCTTATATATATAAATATAACATATGTATATATGTATACATATATACATAAACTTTATTTTAAAAATAATTGACATTTTTTGTCATTCTAAACACATTTTTATGCCTTTAAAATATGATTCTGAGAAGCAGTCCATAGACTTCATCAGTCTACCAAAAGAAGTATATGAAATACCCCATAAAGTTAAGATCCTCTGCCTTAAAAACTTTTATTTCTACATTGCTTTGGTCTTTCATGATTCCTGTTTCTTTTCATCTCTATGTCTTTGCATATTCTATTCCATTCCTGTACAAGTGTCTTCCCAGTCTTTGGGGATGTATTTTGTCTTTTTCTGTATACATGTTGTTCCCTGTTCCTGCTCTCCACATATTTTTCCTCCACCTAAATAAAAGTTTCTTGGGGGCAGAGATTTACAACAGTGGCACTTACATAGTACCTGTCACATAGAGGGTCCTTAATCCATGTTTGTCATGCTTGCTGAAATAATGAATTCTGGTCTTTCTAAAAGGTGTGTGTGTGTGTGTGTGTGTGTGTGTGTGTGTGTGTGTGTGTGTGTGTGTGTTCCCGACTCAAATTATAGTGGGAAGGATCTGCAATATCTCTAACTACCTGGGTGGGATGAAATGCTGTACTAGAGAAAGGGTTCTGAACCCAATATCAGGGGATCTGTGAACTTAGGTTGAAACACAATACACTTTTATTTTTACTATTACTGAAGTGAAATAAACAATTCCTTCAAATATGAATTTTAAAAATTGTTGTAATACTGAAATTTTTCCTATCTTGTTCTTTCCCAACCCTAACAATTTACCCTGATCCCCATCCCCACCCCCACTGCCCTATCCCCCATTTGGTTGTAAGGACAATTATGTCCCAGAAAGTTCCTTCAGTTACATACAATTCTGTTTGTGAAATGACATCATTAACCCATTCATCATTCTTGTCTTGTTAGTGGTTTTTTTCCATTTCTTAGACTGAACTTGCAGAGCTCTTGCTTTTGAAAAGTGGAAAGATCTCAATTTTGAATATTATCATGGTTTCATAGGTTTATTTTATTTTGTGGTTTCTTTTTGTCATTTTTGTATTTATATATGTATATTTAAATAAAGCTGTATAAAGCTTGTGGATTAAGCAGAATGAATTTATATATTTATAAGCAAAAAAAAAAAGTTCTAAGAAGGACCACTAGTTTTCCAAAGGAACCCATGATACCTAGAAAATAAAAAATACATAAGAGACCCTGTAAGGCATGATGTTAGTACTGGAAGTAATAGTCTTAGCTTTGAATGTCATCTACTAGATACTTAATAGTTGTTGGATCCTGAAGAAATTACTTAAATTCAGATTTATAATTTATACTCTGCAAAATACATAATATAATACTTAAACTAATTGCTTCACTTTTTTTGAGGGGGGAAACATTTTATATGTATTAAAGTGAATTTTCATTGTTCTTATCATTTGCAAGTCCACATGTTAACAGAAGGAACATCAATATTAAAATTCTTGAAGATTTATTATTACTTTCTTTTTTGTATCAGATTTATTTTATTGTTATATTATGCCTTCTTCTCTCTCTCCCACATGTCCTAAAATCTTTTTTTTTAAGGCAGTTAAATTGTATAGTGGATAGAGCACTGAGTTTCATGTCAGAAAAACCAGAAGTCTAATCCTATTTCAGAAACTTCCTAGCTGTGTGGCCCTGAGCTAGCCATTTAACAATCTGTCTGTCTGATTTTCTTCAACTGTAAAATAAGAATAAAATGGAAAAAAGGATAAAAAACTACTTCTTGGGGGATTTTTTGAGGAACAAATAACACAATTTTTGTAAAACAATTAATGTGATTTCCTGCCATGTAGTAGAGATTTGATAAATGCTCATTGTCTTCCCTTCCCCCTTTCAAGCTATTACTAGGTAAACTGGCTGAGATACTCATGATTATAGCAGGAACAGGTTGTAGAACCTCCTTTACTTCTTCTGAATTCATGGGGATGGGCTACAAGGCTCAATCTTTTTTTTCTGGCTGGTTTTATGATTGATTCCATCTTCTTTGCCCCTTGATATATTGGCTCAGTGTGCTGTGTGACAACACTGGGGAGTCTAATGAGGATGTTATCTGAAGGTGATTACAAGAGTAAACCTCCAAATTGCTATTATCCCATCAAGAAGCTTAACACAAATGGGATCATCCTGGCTGGCAAATTCTTCCCAAGGCTTGTAATGAGCAGGTGCCATTTCCCATTTGTTATTTACTTGCTTCCTATCAGCAATAGCATCCTCATTACTTTTTTTTTTTCTTTTTCTGATGTGCCCCAAACCATAGAATTAGATTATCACTTAGGTACTGGCAATTTTCTGTGACTGCCTACAACCCAACAATGTGAATGTTTTTTAAATTAAAACATATGGATGATGGAAAAAATCCTTCTGATCCAGGAAATCCTGGTGATGAATGAGCCTGCACTAGCTCTAGTATGCTGTGCTCCCTAAGAGTAATTAATGAGACATTTTGGATAGCATGTCTATGACTATTTTTTCTCTGTGCACATTTAAAGGACAGTTATTTGGGAGGAAAATAATATATCTTCTGCAACTTGAAAAAAGAATGAAAGGTCATTGTGTTTCCCTGTAGCACTTTGTTATTTGAGCCATTTTAAGTATAAAGAAAGTATTAGAACTCCAATGAATATAGGTGCAGAAAATATAATTTTAAAATATTAATTGATCATCTGTGCTATGAAGTATAGATAATATTCAGATGGATAAAATATGGTTCCTCATCTCAAGTAGCTTGTAGTTGAGTATGGAAGTAATGATACCCTCAGATCTATTATCTCATTAATTTGGAATTTTCTAACTGTGATACTGATTTCTACTTATCTTGGCAATTCTTGCCTGTGTTCTTAAATATTTTTGCCACAGGTGTTTCACCCAATAGATTGGAGGCCTTTTTTTTTTCTGATATCATAAGAGTACTAATGGACCTTATTCACCTATTCATTATCAACTGATCATCTCATCTACTTTCTCAATCTTATAATCCTTCAATGTCTTCTATTCCTGCTCTTTGAACTTCTCTATTGGTTGTGTGTTATAATGTGCCTTTTCATTGTGATGAGTTCAGGAAGCAAATGATGTGGTTTGGATTTCAGGCACTAGATGATGAGATTGAGGAAAGCAATTGTCATCAAAGTTGGGGTTCAGTCATATGAAGAATTCATCATGACCATTCTGTTTGCCAAAAGATATGTTTATTTAGGAGAAGAAGTTCCAGACAAAATGAAGTGCTATAATACGTAACAAGAATTAGGAGAACATATAACAATTGACAATGGAAATGACAAGTTCCTTAGTGGAACTTACAAAGGTGGGAGGGTGCCCTTAACTGACAAGCTAAATCCATAGAGGAGTTTAGTATCCTAAAAGAGTTAGTTAGCTATAAAAAAGAGAAAGACACCAGGGGCACAATGAGGGAATGAGAGGAAAAGTACCATGAATCATGGAGAAAGAAGAAAGAGAAATATACCATTTCCCTTATAAATTTGCCCATGGCCCATGCCATCTTTGCTGAACTCCTTTGGGTTAAGATATCTTGAAAACAATTTTTTCCCCAAGGCCAAGGGCTTCATGTGTGAACCCAGCTGGACTAAATGCCTTAAAACTGTAGAAAATAACTGATATTAAGAAGCTTACTTGCTGCATAGAAATTTCCCATGTTTAACTAATTCTTTTTCATACCATAGCTTATATCTATTAACTCAAAAATGCTTTTATTGACTTGCACTGGAATTGCAAGCTATGGGCTATTTTTAAATCACAAGATCCTAGAGTCTCCCTCTAGCATGATAACTGATGTATTTGAATTAACCTAGTGTCAGCCAATATAGAGAGAAATGTATTCACTTAAAGACATTGTGAATGATAAATTGAAAAGAAGTGATTGGTGGTTGATTTGATATTGAAGGTGAAGAAAAGGGAGAATAAAGTATGACTAAGACTGTGAGACTAGTTGAGTTGGGATGCTATTGTCAAATGTTGGTAAGATAAAAGTAGAGAATAATTTTGTGGCAAAACTAAGTTCCTTCTTATTTTTTTTTAAACATGGTGATTATGTTGCTATGGGAATATCCAAGAAGCTCTGTCCATCAAGCAGCTGAAATCACAGACAAGTTCAGAAGAGAGGTTAAGGCTGAAGATATAGCTATATAATTTACCTGGAGGTGAGAATGGAAGTTGTGGGATTAACAGAGATATCCTGGTGAAAGTAAAATTAGAATACTGAAATAAATGTAATTTGGTAATTAGGAGTAGGATTTTTAAAAAAATCAAAGCTTCAGTGAATAATATTAGACGTGGCACATAATTGTATATTCATTTAGGAATAAGTTATTTATAATAATGTCTGATACATATAAATTGCCTCATTTAAACACACAAGATAATACAGGTATTTATCTCTTAATTTTATAGAGGAGAAAACAGAAGCTTACATAATTAAGAGATTTGCCCACCCCCATAGAGCTAGTTTCAGAGGAAAGATTTAAATGTGTTCCCTTAATTCCAAATAAAGCACTTTGCCTTCTTCTATACCATGTTACATGTACAAAGCCTGAAATAAAAGAGATGGAATTTGTACAAAGTAGCAAATCAGATTTTTGGGAACAGGTGACATTTTGGCTGATAGATGAGGATGCAAGAGCCACTATGATAATCAAAAAACATTAAGTATGTTATTGATAGTTTCATATGCAATCATTTTCATATTATTATTCTATGTTATGGAAATGCTTATTTTATTTCAAAAATTGAAAGCAAAATGCATATTTTCTTAAAGAACACAATTATTGAATCTAATTTCTATGTAAGTATAATATAAAGAGAAATGTTATTCATAAACTTGGTACCCAACCTTTGGGAACTTACAATAAGAGTTTGCAAATAGACAACTAGGAAAACAGTGTCAATACTACAGGTCAGTCAAATTCATTTTTAAAAGCATCTGTAGAGATGAAATTACCCAGTGAAATCACTGACATTTTCACTGTTTTGGAATTTCTACCTCTAGACAGGTAAGATGATGAATGTCTTTGATATCTTAAATACAGTGTCATAAACAAACAAGGACTATTTAGCCTCCATTTAGGGGGATTAAGAGAGTAGGATGTCCGCAACTATAATTTCCTTGAAAGTAGGATTTGTTTTCTTCTTTTTTTGTATCACTATCTGTATCTGCATAGCATAAAATAGACACTTTTGATTGAAATAAATATTTTTGATTGGTGGATTGGTTAAGGAACTCATAGTATAAGAGCAAACCAAGGTTTGTCAGCAACTTTTTGATAACTTAGATAATAGGGATTATAGATTTTATATCTGGGAAGGCTTTTTGTGTAATTTTATTTTATTTTATTCTCAATAGTATTTTATTTTTCAATTACATATATAGATAGTTTTTAATATTTATTTCTGTAAGCTTTTGAATTCTAAATTTTTTCTCCTTCCCTCCCTTCCCTCCCCTCTCCACAGTACAGCAAACAATCTGATATAGGTATTCATGAACAACCATATAAAACATATTTCTATACAAATCATTTATCCCTGTTGCCTCAGTTTCCTCATTTGTAAAATAAGCTTGAAAAAGAAATGGCAAACCACCTTACTTTCTTTGCTAAGAAAACCCCAAATGTGGCCATGAAGAATCAGACATGACTGAAATGACTGAACAACAATAGCTAAGATTATAATTTTCTGAAAAGACTGCAGCATGTATTAGTAGAAGGAGTTTCTTTACTCACAAGTTTCCCTATGCCAGTAAAATCACAGTTCCATTCAGTACCAACTGTACATTAGGCACTGTACAAAGTGCTAGGAATATAAAGAAAGACAAAAACATAATCCCTGCTTTAAAGGAGCTCACATACAAACTACGGACACAACATATACTTAGAGTAGACTGAAACTATTCTAAAAAGGAAGGCACAAGCAGTACATGAAATGGTTAAAGCCTTCTATAGAATTTGAGCTGAATATTAAAGACATACTCTCCAAAAATTCCTGTGTTTTTTTTAAATAATAGTGTACTTTACTTTGTAAAGATACTTATAGGCTTAGCTTTTTTTCTCTATATATTTTTCCTATTATTAAGAATATATTCTTTCTATTTGATACACTGTATAAGTGTTTAAAGATGACATCATATTGAATTGTTCTGTGTAATAATTGTGTCTTGAACTTTTTAACTTCTACAAAATTTTTTAGGTGTTTACCCACTTCCTAAAATATTGCTTTTTAAGATAAAGTTCCCAACTTTTTTTGTGTCATGGATTCCTTTTGGTAGATGCTGATAGATGCCTTAGAATTATGTTTTGTTTTGTTTTGGTTTTTTGCCAGGCAGTTGGGGTTAAGTTATTTACCCATGGAGATCATCCACTATCCTTGGAGCGCTGTATTACAACATTACTATCTTATGCCTAAATGATATAGAAAATTTAATTTCCCATGATTTGTTTAATAGACCAGATTAGTACATTCTATCCTCTGATTATCTATCTATATACCTTGGTTTTATAAACCCACTATTGACCTTTTATCCATTACCTGATTTATTTCTCAGCTTCTAAATTCCCTATTAAAAGCAATGCTTACTGAACTGATGCTAAGTGAAATGAGCAGAACCAGGAGATCACTATACACTTCAACAACAATACTGTATGAAGATGTATTCTGATGGAAGTGGATATCTTCAACATAGAGAAGAGCTAATTCACTTCCTGTTGATCAATGACAGCTACACCCAGCTACACCCAGAGAAGGAACATTGGGAATTGAGTGTAAACTGTTTGCACTACTGTCTTTCTACCCAGGTTACTTATACCTTCGGAATCCAATTCTTACTGTGCAACAAGAAAATTGGATTTACACACATATATTGTATCTAGGTTATACTGTAATACATTTAATATGTATGGGATTGCCTGTCATCTAGGGGAGAGAGTAGAGGGAAGGAGGGGAAAATTTGGAAAAATGAATACAAGGGATAATGTTGTAAAAAAAATTACTCATGCATATGTACTGTCAAAAATTATAATTATAAAATTAATAAAAAAGAAAAAAGCAATGTTTACTTATTGCATTATATTAGTGCTGAAAAGGACTTCAAAAATCACATATTTAAAGTCTAAAGTGAACTCTCAGGTTCTCTAGTCAATTTGCTCACTTTATAAGCAAACTTATGAGGCCTAGGAAGTTGTAAACATCACAGATAGGATTGGAATCTTGATTTTCTGATGCTATAGCCAGTGTTTTTCCCATTAGATTATTATAGCCAGGCTTCAGCTTTATTAGCATAGACAATAAATGATTAAAGTTTCAGGACTCCTTCTCTCATAATTGCAATGATGCCATCAATACAAAAGCAGCAAAACTGGGGAAATAAATGGAGAAAAATGAAAGGAGAACTGATTGTTACTCACTTCTCCTCAAAATAGATCATATCAGATTAAAAACATAGGTGTCTGGAAGCTAAAATCCTCAGAGTAAGTTCACTAAATAGCCGCCTAAATGTTATGTTTTCCAATTTGATCTCCTATTCAGATGAAGACAAATTTAAATTCCTTCTTTATGAGCATGATCCTATTGGTTCAGTTACTTGAAGAAATTTATGCATGCACATTATTTAAGTGAGAACTTTCAGTGATTTGAACTGGAAATATTTTCTTTACATTTACTCCTTTCCACCTGGTAATAACATAACTATCTTTTCCTGTATGAATCATACAAGTTGCAGTTAAATGTAATTTGTAAGTAGAATCTACTCATTCCTCTTCATAAAATGGAGCAGGATGAGAGCCCTTCTATTTAAGTAAGGTAATGTATTTCAAATCAGAGACCTATTACTTCCCAGTTTTTGTATTAAACTTACCAGGCCATTAGACTTTTAGGTAAAAATGTTATCTTTTGGTTTACACAGTGAGATGGGAAGCAAGCTAGTCATTGGGAAAGGTCTTTTTCAAAACTCATTATTCTCATCATTCCTGTGGGATAGATACAAATGATTGAAAGTTTGTAAGGGATAACCTTTTACAGAAAGAAAGAATTGACTTCGATACTCCAACTCTTATAATCAGTTATATGTGCATGTATCTGTATTTATATGTCTGTATATACATGATGATACATCTGACTCACCAACATTCTTATCCTTCTAGGTTGATGTAATTCCTACATTGTCTTTGGAGCATTTTTAGATGTCTTGCAACTCATTTCAGAATGTTAACTAAATAGTGAATAGGAACTTCTTTGTAGCTGTACATTTGAAACTAGGATACTTTCAAAAGGCAATAGTCAACCTCACGCCTTTTCTTGATTTGACTTTGTCTAGTCTTGCACCACTCTACTGAAAGAAAATTCTGTGATAAAAAAAAAAATCCTTAGACTCTCTTTATCCAATGTCAATATCTGGTCCACAATATGGACCATGGTTCTTAGCTTTGGTATTTGTCTTGTGAGTATTAAAAAGTTGGAAGATGTGAGCTATTGGAGGTGTGAGAGTCAAGGAATAGAAAGGGGATTGAGTTCTGGAACTAATCCAAAACCAATATCCCAAGGAGTGGAGAATAACCTTCAGATCCCAGATCAGTGACATGTGTGATGAAGTCATATCTAAGAGTATGCTGTATTTGGAAATGACCTTGGTTGGACCAATAATATATAGAAACTGAGTTGCAGCTGAGCCCACTGTCTCCAGAAACTTGATGTAGTAATTAAAAAGACAATGTGCTCCCTTAAATGTTAAAGAAGATATTTCTGTTCTTGCTATATATTTGAATTAAATATCTTTTTATAAAAACCAATTTGATTTTATTGGCTAAATGGAACTGGGACAGTAAGTAGTCCATCTTTGGCTAGCATTGGAGGGGATGGGAAAGTTAAAGTATTGTCTGGAACAGAAAGAGAGAGAGAGAGAGAGAGAGAGAGAGAGAGAGAGAGAGAGAGAGAGAGAGAGAGAGAGAGAGAGAGAGAGAGAGAGAGAGAGAGAATCACAATTCTTCAGATATGCCTCTAGAACTATGAAGGGGAAATGTAGTTGGTCTTGTTTTGGGAGAGTGAATTCAGAGACTATTCATACTTATAATATTATCAATGACAATTTTTCTTCTGAACTGTAGTTCCTCCTTACATACTGATATTTAGTATTGGTTATTCTGTAAGCATTTCAAAATCAACACATTTAAAACTGAACTCATTATCTTCTCCCAGAGTCTCTTCCAAACTTCCTTATTTCTGTCAAGGATTCATCCTACCACCTCAGTATTGATTTTGACTATTCACTCTCACTAAAATCACAGATCCAATCAGTTACTAAATATTTCCATTTCTATCTTCACAATATCTTTTACTTCTGACCTCTCTACTCACACAGCCATCACACATTTCAGAAATTATTCTTGACAGTATAACAAGAAGTCTGGATTGGCTAAGGGACTTGGTCAGCCTTCTGCAACCTCTATAAAACCATCACGTTTGGTAGAATCAGAGATTTGAATGAGTGAGAAGCCAGGAAAGAAATGTCAGCCAAATCTCTGAGAAAAAAGTTATGGGGAAAAAGATATGCCTTGGCTTCCTCCCTCCTCACCCTTAACTGGAGAAAGTTGTGAACTTCAGAAATATAGAAGACTTTGGATTTCCTATCTTCCTATCACCTTAAAAAGATCCCTTGGATAAAATCTGTTGGAAATGTCTTCATCATGACTCAGGAATAAATTGAATACAATGAGGAAAGTAGATTTTCAACTCTATAGAGTCCAACAAGAGAAAAAAAATGACAAAGGGCAATATATTGAAGATTTCACAAGTTCTCATTAAGTTTGAATTCTTAAACTCTGGACTCTGTAGGTACTTGTAGAGAGAATGTGATAAAGATTTGTGATACCAATTTAAGAATACCTCTTTTCTTTATTTAATGAGTGTGTGTGTCCAGATTTCAAATGAGGTCCTCATGACTCTAGGGCCTGTGCTCTATCCACTGTGTCACTTTGCTGCCCCATATTATTTATTTTTAATATCTTTTCCTTTTTAGATTTTGAGTTCCAAAATTTATCCCTCCCATAATTTCTCCATTACCCACTGAGAAGGCAAACAAAAGGATATGAATTATACATGTGAAATCATGTAAAATCTATTTCCAAATTAATTATATCATAAAAAATCCCCAAAAATGAAAAAAAAGAAAGTTATAGTACAATTTATATTCAGAGTTCATCAGTTCTCTCTCTGGAAGTGGATAGTACTTTTTTCATGAGTCTTTTGGAATTATTTTGGATCATTGTATTGATCAGAGTAGCCAAGTTTTTCACAGTTGATTATTACAGCATTGCTATTACTGTGTTCTCTTGGTTCTTCTCCTTTCACTTTGCATCAGTTCATATCGGTCTTGCTATGTTGAAACCACGCTGAACTCTTGTTCTTTCTTATAGTACAATAGTATTCCACAACAATGATACGACACAACTATTCCCCAATTGATGAGCACACTCAGTTTCTAAATCTTTACCACCACAAAAAAAGCTGGTAGAAACATTTTTGCACATAGATGTCCCTCCTATTCTTTTCTCTTTGATCTCTTTGGGGTAGAGACCTGATAGTAGCATTACTAGGTATGCATAGTCTTATAGCCATTTGGGCATACTTCCAAATTGTTTTCCACAATGACTGACTGGTTCATAATTCTACTAAGAGTTTATTGGTATAACTATTTCCCCTCAACTTTTCTAGCATTTATCATCTGGGAGGTGTGAAATAGTATATTTCTCTAATTAATAGTGATTTAGAAAATCTTTTTATGGCTGAGATAGTTTTGATAACTTCTTCTGAAAGCTACCTGTTCATATCCTTTGACCACTCATCAGCTGAAGAATGACTCTTATTTTTATAAATTGGATTCAGTTATTAGTACTTTTTAATTGTATCTGATTCTCTGTGATTTCATTTGGGGTTTTCTTGGCAAAGATACTAGAGTGTTTTGCCATTTCCTTCTCCAGCTGATTTAACAGATGAGAAAACTGAGGCAAACAGGGTTAAGTGACTTGCCCAGGCTTATACATCTAACGATTAAGGCTGGATTGAACTCATGATGATGAATCTTCCTGACTTCAGATGCATCATTCTATTCACTGTGACCCCCCCAATTTGATTCAGTTCCTATATATTTAAGAAATGAGACCTTTGTCAGAGAAACTTTCTATAAAGATTTCATATTACTTCGTTGTCTATGGTACCTTTTAGCAAAATATGGTTTCCCTGATAATTTCTTTATTTAGGTTTATTTTTGTTTTTACTTTGTCTGAAATCATGATTACTACCTCTGCCTTTTGTACTTTAGCTGAAGCATAATAGAGTCTGCTCTAGCCTTTTATCTTATCTCTGTGTGAATCTTTGTTTCAAGTGTGTCTCTTGTAAACAAGGTATTGTTGGATTCTGCTTCCTAATCCATTCTGCTCTCTGCTTCTATTTCATGGGTCAGCTCATCTCATTAACATTCATAGTTATGATTACTAATGGTGTATTTCCTTTTATTTTATTTTTTCTTTTTATCCTTGCCCTTCTTTTTTTCCTCCTTCCTCAAAAGACCTTTTGACTATTATAAATATCCAAAATTAACTATAAAGAACATATGAAGAAAAACACTATCTCTGTCTAGAAAAAGAACTGATAAACAAAAATATGTATAAAATAATTTTTACAGATATACATAAATGCACACATGTGTGTGTGTCCACTCACACACCCCTATTTGTGCATAGTAGATTGCAGATGCAATCATCTTTTTTTTTCTTATACTTTGTTAAAGAAATGCTTGTTTTATCCCACAAAATTAAAAATAAGGTTTTTTTTTTAAATCGGTTTTATTTATGGTCATTGCTTTCCTTAATCTGCCATTCCCTTTATCATCTTTCCTCCCCATATTTCTATCCCATTCTCTTTTATTTCCCCATTAAGCAGATAAATTATTACACCCAACTTCATATGTATGTGTATATTTCATCCATGAACCAATTCTTATGCAAGTGATGTTCAAGCTTTGCCCACCACCCTTCTCCCTCCCTTGTAAAAGCTTTTCTTTGCATATTTCTTTTATGTGAGGAACATTTCTTCATTCTACTTCTCTCCCTCTCTTGGTGAATCCCTCTTTCTCACTTTTTAGACGATCCCAACCTAATTGATTCACACTCATCCCATTTATGTAGATTTCTTCTACTAATGATAATGATAAAGCCTTATAATAATGATAAAATCCTTGGCAATTACATGTATCATATTCCCATATATGTTTGCAAATAGTTTGACTTTATTGAGTTCCTTATGATAACTTCCTCATGTTTCCCATTGTATACTTCTTTTGAGTCTTCTGTTTAAATACTATATTTTCTATTCATCTTTGATCTCTTCATGAATGTTTAGAAGTTTTCCATTTCATTAAATATTTTTTTATATTCCCTGAAGGATTATATTCAGTTTTCCTGGATAAATTATTTTTGATTGTAATCCTAACTTCTTAGCCTTCTGGAATTTTATATTTCAAGTCCTTTACTCCTTTGACATGGAAGATGCTAAATCTTGTGTGATCCTAACAATATTTGAATTGTTTCTTTATGGGAGCTTGCAATATCTTTTCCTTGAACTAAGAGCACTGGAATTTGGCTATAATATTCCTTGGAGTTTTCATTTCAGGACCATTTTCAGGAGATAATCAATGTGGTTTTTTTTTTTCAATGTCTCCTTTACTCTCTGTATCTAGGATATCAGGGCAGTTTTTCTTGATAATTTATTGAAATATGGGGAAGTTAGGTAAAACAGTGGATAGAGCACTAGTGTTAGGATAAGAAAAAACATAAATTCAAATACAACCCCAGGAATTTGACATAAACTGTGTGACCTGGGCAAGTTACCTAACCTCAACAAAGGAGGGAAGGAAGATTAGCTTCTTTCTCTCTTATTTAAATCATGTCTTTTAGGCATAATGATAATTCTTAAATTGTCTTGACTTGGTCTATTTTCCAGGTCAGATTTCTTCCTGATGACATATTCACCTTTTCTTCTCTATTTTAGTTTCTTTTACCATATTTTATTGTTTCTTGATGCCTCATGGAGTCATTAGCTTTCAATTTCCAATACTAAATTTTAAGGAATTCTTTTATTGAGTTTTTGTACCTCTTTTCTCCATTTGACCTATTCTGCTTTTTAAGTACTGCTTTTCTTCAGGGAATTTTTGTGTCTCTTTTATATTAGGCCAATTCTGTTTTTTAAGATGCTATTTTCCTCAGTATTTTTGTGCCTCTTTCTAAGCTGCTAATTCTCTTTTCACAATTTTTTTGGATTGCTATCATTAGCTCACTTTTCTTTCTTTAATTATTCTAGGGATTCTTGTTGGGCTCAGGTCCAATTAACATCTTTCTTTCAGGCTTTGAAGTGTAGATGTTTCATATTGTTGTCTTCTTAGTTTGTGCCTTGGTCTTCCTGCCATCATAGTAGCATTTTGTGGACATGCTCTTTTTTCATTCTTTGCTCATTTTCCATTCTATTTCTTAACTTTAAACTTTATGTTTAAATTGGGCTCTGCTCCATCTTGGGGTCAGAAGGCACTGTTCCAAACTTCAAGGCTTTCCATGATGCTGTTTTCAGAACTAGTCTGCAAGTTTTTATGCTTTTTCACTGCTCTCTTGATCTGTGGTCTGATATTTACCCAGGAAGGGCTGTTGTTTCCCTGCTAGGACTCCTCTCTGTCATGGATCTGTGATCATGATCCCTATGCCTTTATGAGAACAAGTGCTCCTCTCCACCCTGGAATTGTGACTGAAAAATCTGTATGGTTATTATCCTTCATTCTCAAAGAGGACCAAAATGGCCTTACTATGTTAGGGTCAAGTTACATTGTATCTGACTGTAGCTGATCAGAACAATACAAGTTCAGAATGCTCTGCCACAGGTCAGACACAAAGAGTCTATGTAGAATAGTTTCTCTATTTTTATGTATATCACATTTAGAGTTGCCCATCACCACCACTTGCATCCAGTGCTGGCAAAGGGTCACTCATTATTTCTGACTTGTTTTCCAACTCTCTTACTGTCTCTGGGCTGAAAAGTCTTGAAGTTGCTGCTGTTGCTCCTGCTACCACATCATGTGCTCTGGACAAGCCTTCACCCTCAATATCATAGACTTCTCTTGCTAACTTACTACATTGTATTAGTCTGGAAAACTGTCTCATTGTGAGCAAATCAAAATTTAGTTCAGGTATTATTTCACAATTGTTTGGAGGGCAATATTTAAGATAGGTCAGTTGGTTTGCTGCCTATACTCTAACATCTTCAAAAATCTCTTTATAAAAGGCTGGTTGGAACAGGCTGATTAATTCTATCAACTAATAAATATCTAGAAGTACACCAGTGTTTGTACGTGTGTGTGTGTATCTATGTGTGTGTGTGTGTGTGTGTGTGTGTGTGTGTGTGTGTGTGCGCGCGCAAGCATAAGAAAAGATACATTACAATTCTTCAAGGATATCCTTGGATTCTGAAGGGACAAATAGGGCAGTGCAACTAGGGATAAAGAAAATGAATCTAGTTGTTGTTGTTCAGTGTGTCCAATTCTTCTTGATTCCATAAATCCAGAGCATGCCTCATATACTGGTAAGAAAATTCTGTCTCAGAAAAATTAAGTCACTTGGATAAGATCACTTAAGTCATACGTGCCAGGGAGTAGATGTGAACCCAGATTTTCTGACTCTAAATCCAGCATTCTTACTCTTGCTACATTGTTTTGTACATATCTTTATATGTTTATAAGTTGTATATATTTGCTTCTATAAAGGTTCTAAATAGGCATCTGTCAGACCAGTTCACCATTCTGCTCCCAGTCTAGATACCAATGAAAGAAGTCATTAAGAAAAATGTAAAACGCATAAGACATATTATCAAAATGAAAAAATGGAGATATTAATCGATAAAAGAATTATTTTTGGCTGTAATTTTACATTGGCTTAGGTAGGTTGGCACATTGTTGATGTTTCTCTTCCTCTGCAATCATTTCTCTTGATTTCCAAAAAGCCCTCATATGAACTGTAAGAATTAATGAGGCCTTGGTTTAGTGTACCTTTTTTATTATAGGATTTTCAGAAAGCAGAAGTATGCATTAAGGGTCTGTCAGAGAACAAAATTCAAAGACTTAGTCACTCACCAAGTTTACCTTTTCCCCCCTTTCTCCTTATCTCATACCTTGTCATTTTAGAATCCCTTGTCATCACCTTCCAGTATTCCCTTCTATACTCTAGTCTCTAATGATGAAATTGTTCTCTTCCTCACCAAGGTCAAATCTTTTATATATACTTCTGATTCTACTCCTACCCACTGTCTCCAGAAAATATTTCCCCATTATTTCCTCTCCCTTCTTCTATTCCTCCCTATCTACTGGTTCTTCACATGATGCCTAAAATATTCCCACATCTCACTTGTCCTTAAAAACTGTTTACACACACACACACACACACACACACACACACACACACACACACACACACATATATATATATATATAAATGTGTGTGTATGTATGCATTTTGCCAACCTACCTCACTAGTCAATATTCTATATCTCTCCTTTCAATCTCTGCAAAACTTGATGAACTAATTTTCTACATTTTATGCTTTCATTTTCTCTCCTTTCATTATCTTCTCTTTAATCATTGCTCAACTGAAACTGTTCTCCATAAAGTTACCATTGATCTCTAAATTGGCAAATCTAATGGCTTTTTTTTTAGTCTTTATCCTTCTTGAACTTTCCACTACATTTGATAAAATTAATCACCCTCTCGCCTGTTTTTCTCTTTTCTTTGAGCTTTTAGGATACTGTTCTCTCCAATTTCTCCTCCTATTTGTCTCACTGCAAATCATTTCAGTATCTTTGCAGAGAAAACGCAAAATTTGAGTTATGAAGGGTTGATGTGACAGAAATTCTGGAAAACAACATCCACTGCTTATAGTGCCTGATATATAAAAGATACTTACAATGTGCTTGTCTATTTATTTATGAGATTGTAGACTGACCAGATATCAGAATAGAGTGGTCTTTATTGAAGCTTTGACAAAATATTCATTTTAATATGTGGGAGAAATGAAGATCGATGAATTTCAGGAAGTTCCCATTACCTTCAGTGCCTGATTGGAAAAAAGTACCTTTAAACTACATTCAGGTGAAGATCTTTCTAATTTTGGTTGTTTCTAAATGTTTTCCAACCCCAGGTAGTTAGGTAGCATAGCAGATAAATTGCTGAGGAAGACTTGAGCCCAAAGTTAGCATCTTAAAAGATGTGTTACTAAATATGTTAGCCTGATCAAATCACTTGATGTCTGTTTATCTTAATACATTGAAGAAGGAAATGGGAAAGCACTCCAGTGTCTTTGACAAAAAAACAAACAATCAAACAAAAAACCCAACAACAACAACAACAAAAAAAAAAAAAAAAAAAAAAAACAAAAACAAAAAGCAAATGTGGTTATGAAGAGTAGGACCCAAATGAAACAACTGAATAATAACTATAGGATAACTTGTTGTTCTTTCCCTTCACGTTATTATATTTACTGTATATATTGTTTTTTGGGGCCTTGTTTACTTTATTCTATATCAGTTCATATAGATCTTTTCATGCTTCTATTTTAAGTTCACTGTTTACAGCTAAGTAATATTCCATTATGTTCATCTAGTACCATTAGTTTAATTATTTCCTCAGTAAATGTATATCTATTTTTCTTCCAATTGTTGCTACCAAAAAGAATATTGATGTTATAGATATTCTGGTGTATATGGAGATTTTCTTCTAGTTATGAGTCCCTTGAGATATGTCCAGCAATGGAATAACAGCGGAAGAGAGAGAGAGAGGAAACAGAAGAGGAGGAAAAGTGAAAACTTTGGTCAAAAGGTATAAACATTTTAGCCATTTTATTCACATAATTCTATACAGCTTTCCAGAATGATTATGCTAATTTATAACTCTATCAATAATAATAATAACATAATAATGTGTCTATCTTTCAACAACTCTTCTAGCATTGATTATTCCTGCTTTTTGCCACTTTACCAATTTACTGAGTACAAAGTAAACTTTCAATGTTGTATTGATTTTCTTTTTTCTTATTATTAGTGATTTATACAATTCATCAATTTTATACCAACACTTGAAAAATAATAATTACTAACTTTTACATGTGGCTTTAAAGTTTGCAAAATCCTTTGTATACGTTCTTTCATTTGAAACAACCCTGCCAAGTAAAAACTAGAGCTATTATTATCGGAAGTTTTCAGATGACTTGTCCAGAATCATATAATTAAAAAGTTTCTAAAATGAGAATTAAACATGACTCTTTAATCTTTTTTTAATAGACTGGAAATTTTACTGGCATAGGAAAATACAAGTAAGAAATTTCTCTCTATCAACGAATCAATAGCAAAGACCCTGAGAAGAGAAGTAGTCCACAATTGCAAGGTTAATATATGTCAGAGAGACTACTTGAACTCATGTCTTCTTGACTTGACTTGAATCTTTCTATATCACCACCTAGTTATTCTCTCCTTTAAAGTAGGTATTAGTTTCTTTGCCATAGTTTTGTCTAATCTTGGATTTATTTAGTATCTTTTCACTATGTCACCTGATATAGTGCCTCTGAGAATGACTCTTTGTCATGAGGATGCTTGAGGACATCAACTGAACACAGAGCTGAGGAAATCACATTTCAATATCTGCTACAACAATGGGATTAATAGCTAAGGTTCAGACTTGTGCCCCAGACAGAATGTTAAAGAATGTCTAGCCCAAGATGAGTAATAGATGAATATTTCCTGGCTCATATACTCCCCACAGTGTTTTTTAGACTCTGATCTGGTGATAAGTGATCTTTTTAATTTGTCCTGGTGCTTCTTTATAATTTTGAATTATAAAGTTGAAAGTCCTCTTTATGGACACTGCTGGGTTTACTTAACAGGATCTGTGTCTTTTTAGTATCTGATCTCTGTTAGTGGTATCATTTATGCTGAAGGATTAAGAAAATGAGTAGCTAACCTTATTGTGATTATCCTTGTAGTCATGTCCTTACTTGCAAAACAAAATAAAACAAAACAAATTACAGTCCTGAGAAATTAATGCTCTATCTAGAAAATTTTAAAATTAGTTAAATGGGAAGTTTATCTTCCTTTCACCAAAGTATTTGTTTATCATTTTGCAAGAGACTATTATTTGTTCAGTAGTCTTTGATATATTTATCAGTGACTTAACAATGAAATAGAGTGCACACAATAAAATTATGGATGCCACTAATTTAATACAGAAGATATTAATATTTAAAATGCTGTTAGCAAATAAACTATGGGACATTAATGTAATGGGATATTATAAAGCAATTAAGATGGCCAATTATAAGGAATATAAAGGAATCTGAGAAGACATTAATGAAATGATGGAAAGCAAAAAAAAAGGGAGAATCAGAAGAAGGAGGTACATTAGTCTTAAATGAAGGAAAACTAACAGGAATGAGGAGATGAAATAATCTTCATGTGCACTTGGAGAGACATAAAACATAATGGTATTCTATTCTTTGAAAATAGTTTAAATATAAATACAAAGGGAGTAGAGTTTTTCATATCAGTGTTTAATGTGGAGTTTCCAATAAAAAGATTTAATTATAAAAAAAATAAAATGGCTACAGTAATTTGAATACATGCTGATCATCAATGAAATGGAGTTATGCTATAAAGATAAAATATTTACAGAAAATTAACAATTACAACAATTAAAACATAGTAAAGGAAATGAAAATGTTATACTTTTTATATGTGGGTAAAAGCATAACTCTATATCTCCATTATCCTAAGTCATGAGATTTTTATGATCATAATGCACTTGGCTTTTGCTTTCACTAATGCTGTGATTTAGATTGTATGGGAACTATTAATTCCATGAGAATTAGTGATCTGATTAAAATCATACAACTAAGAAATGCTGAAGCTGCAACTGGAACCTGAGTTTTCTGACCTTCTATCTTTCCATATCATTGTACTGCCTCATGCTACACATTATTATCTCATTAATCTTTTGTAATCATAGCTCCAGTAACATCATTCCCCCATGCCATTTGCATACAGAAAAAAGAAATCTCTAATAGAAGAGGCCAGGCAACAAGACATAGGAGATATTTTTGCCAGCATCTTTTCCAACAATCCCACTTTAATTTTTGTTTTATTATTTTATTGTTATTGTTATTGTGTTTTATTAATTCATTTCTATCTGAGAAGGCCTGTGTTCATATATTACCACTGAGATACTAACTGTATGATCCTGGATAACTCACTTTATATTTCAGTACCCTAGACAGCAATGTAGTATATAAATCGTGCATTGGGAGAGAAAATCTTCTCATTCAGCAGTTTACTATCTTAATGGATCATAAGTTGACTTTATTTCTCCTTTATCTGGATTCATTTCCAAACACATTCATATAACACAGTGAACCTTTCCTTGTAACAAATATTGAAAAAAATCTAACAAAACCATTTGATGTATCAACCTTATCTGACAATATTTTACATTATTTTATACCCGTAGTCCTCTATCCTCTCCAATGAAAAGAAAGGTACATTTTCTCAAGTCCATTATTGCATAATATCTGCTTTTTCCTCTTCCTGTTCCTTTTTTCATCTCTTCTTTTTCCCTCTCTTCTTCCTCCTCATCCTCCATTTTCTTCTTCTGATGTGCTGGAAAAGACTTATTAATCAATGAATTGGGTTTTTTCAAATCATTAAATAATAAGACCTTAATTTTTAGTGCCCATTTTTGGATAATAAAAGATATCTTTCTTGATAAACATTATTTCCCAAGTAAATATTCTCTTAGACAGGAATTTAGTAAGCATCAATTTCCTATCTTTAATCACTTATGTCACTGTTTCAATCAATGTCAATCAACAAAAATCTATTAAATACTTATTAAATGTCAGGTACTATTTAAATTCTGCATATACAAATAAGTCTAAAAATAGTTCCTGTCCTCAAGAAAGTTGCATTCTAATGGAGGAGGTAATACATATAAGATCAATGTCAGATATGAACAAAGTAGATGGAAGGCAATGATAGAGGGAGCAAAAGGCTTTTGGGAGATGGAAGAACAAGCCTTTTATAGAAGTCAGATTTTTTAGTTGAGTCTTGAAAGAAGCCAAAGATTCTAATAGGCAAAGGAAAAAGCATTCCAGGAGAGACAGCCTGTACAAAGCCTGGAAATGGGGAGATGGTATGTTCTATCATAAATAGAACCAAATAATGAAGAGCAGAAGCAAGAGATTATTCTATACAATAATTGTAATGTTGCTTTATGAATATGTAAATGTTATTTTGACAATTATAAATACCCAAATTAACTATGAAGGACACATGTATAGAACAATATTATCTATATCCATAGCAATAACTGTTAAATAGAAGCATGTATAGAATAATTATATATATATACACATATGTGTATATATACATATATGTGTTTATTTGTGCTTAATGGTAGTCATCTTTAGGGAAGGGAAGATAAAAATAATTTACATGAAAATTTTATTGTATATTCACAAAGAAATTATGCATAACAATTTGTAGTTTCCCAAAGATCCCAACTTTTGGGATAAGAATGCACAATTTGACAAAAACTGCTGGGAAAACTGGAAAATAGTATGGCAGAAACTAGGCATGGACCTACACTTAACTATATCAAGATAAGATCAAAATAGGTTCGTGATTTAGGCATAAAGAATGAGATTATAAATAAATTAGAAGATCATAGAATAGTTTACCTCTCAAACTTGTGGAGGAGGAAGGAATTTGTCACCAAAGAACTAGAGATCATTATTGGTCACAAAATAGAAAATTTTTATTATATCAAGTTAAAAAGCTTTTGTACAAACAAAACTAATGCAAACAAGATTAGAAGGGAAGCAATAAACTAGGAAAACTTTTTTTTTTTTACAGTTAAAGGTTCTGATAAAGGCCTCATTTCCAAAATATATAGACAATTGACTCTATAAGAAATCGAGCCATTCTCCAATTGACAAATGGTCAAAGGATATAAACAGACAATTTTCAAATGATGAAATTGAAACTTTCTACTCATATGAAAGTGTTGCAAATCACTATTGATCAGAGATATGCAAATCAAGATAACTCTGAGATACCACTACACATCTGTCAGATTGGCTAAGATGACAGAAAAAGATAATGATGAATGTTGGAGGGGATGTGGGAAAATCGTAGAGTTGTGAATGGATCCAACCATTCTGAGAGCAATTTGGAATTATGCTCAAAAAGTTATCAAACTTTGTATACCCTTTGATTCAGCAATGTTGCAACTGGGTTATTAAAGAATGAAAAGGGACCTCTATGTGCAAAAATGCTTGTGGCAGCCCTTTTTGCCGTGGCTAGAAACTGGAAATTGAATGGATGCCCATTGATTGGAGAATGGCTGGGTAAATTGTGGTATATGAATGTTATGGAATATTGTTGTTCTTTAAGAAATAACCAGCAAGATGATTACAGAGAGGTTTGGAGAGACTTACATGAACTGATGCTAAGTGAAATGAGCAGAACCAGGAGAGCATTATACACGGCAACAACAAGACTATATGAGAATCAATTCTGATGGAAGTGGATATCTTCGGCAATGAGAAGATCCAATTCAGTTCCAATTGATCAGTGATGAACAGAATCAGCTACACCTAGCAAAAGAACACGGGGAAATGAATGTAGACTGCTTGCATTTTTTGTTTTTCTCCTCAGTTTATTTTTACCTTTCTAAATCTGATTTTTCTTGTACAACAAGAGAACTGTATAAATATGTATATATGTATATTGTATTTAAGATATACTTTAACATGTTTATTATATATGAAACTGCCTGTCAACTAGGGGAGGGGATAGAGGGAAAGAGAGGAACAGTTGGAACAGAAGTGATTGCAAGGGACAATATTGAAAAATTACCCATGCATATATTCTGTTAATAAAAAGCTATAAAAATAAATTTTGCAGTTTCATTGCAATCATCTTTTTTATTGTATAATGTTATGGACATTCTTGTTTTACTCCATAAATTAAAAATAAAATAAAATTTAAAAATAACAGGTCGGCTAATATAACTAGTTTATAGTGTATATGGAAGCAGTAGAGTGTAAGGAGAAGCCAGATTGTTAAGAATTGTTATAAAATTGTTTCAGTGTTAACTTAAGGTTGGTTGAGAATGTTCAACCAACTTATGGGTTCTTCTCTATCTCTAAGGGTGGTTGACTGCAAAGACCCCTAAAATGAGAGTCTGGAGACCTAGATTCAAATTTTTATTGTTACTAGTTTAGTAGACTTAGTTAAGTCACTTTACCTCAGTGTATCTCAGTTTCCTCATTTGTATTATTAGAAATTTGGATTTAGTGATCATTTGAGATCCCTTTCAGCTCTAATATTTGTACTTCTACATGTGCACATGAATATGCTGACTTTTCTTGCTTTCCATCTCATTGATAGCCTCAAATTGACTCTGGTACAACCTGCTTGGTAAGGGGTGGGATAATAGATAGAATCTAGTTATAGAGTGGGGTTTCTTAGTTTTGGGGAGTCATGGAATCCTGATGAAGCAAAGAACTCCTCAGTGTAATGTTTTGAAATGAATAAAATAAAATCCATAGGATTACAAAGGAAACCAATAATATTAAATTTATTATAAAATATATTTTAAATAAACCAACAAGTTCACAGACTCCAAGTTAAGAACTTTGATTTAGTTATTGCTCAGATCTAAGTGATGAAGAAGAGGGAAAAGTTAGAGAAAACATCAAGATTTCACCCATCTGTTCTCTGGGCTCCAATAGGTAAATTTTATCTTATTTTGGCTTAAATAAGGACACTTCCTATTTAAAAATCTTACCCCTATTCCTTTCTATCTCTTCATTATCAATTATTCAATTAATAAATATTTATTAAGCATCTACTATATTCTAGGCATCATGCTAAATTCTGGGATACAAAAAGGCAAAAGACAATACTTGCCCTCAAGAAGATTATAATTTGGTGAGGGAGCCAAATTTAAACAGACAAAGAAAATGATTTGCAGAATAAATTAAAAAAAAAATAATTAAGGGAAGAGACTAGAGTTAAGAGTGATTGAGGAAGACTTCCAATAAAAATTGGGTTTTTAGCTGGAATTTGAAAGAAGCCAGGAAAGTCAGGAAATAAAGTCAGGAGATAAACATACAGGAGGCCAGTGTTATTGGATCATTATATTCCCCAATTGCAATGTCAAGTCAAAAAGCATTAAATGCCTATTATGTGTAAGGCATTGTGCTATACAATGAGCTTCTTGAGGTCAGGAGTCTTCCTTGCTTATATTTGTATTGCCTGTGCTAACATATTTCTAGGACATAGATGGTGAGAATCTGAGTGGAGAGGTTGATTCTGTACATATCAGGATCTCAAGCCATGAGACTGGAGCTGCTCTCCCCAGAGGGAGAGGGGAAGGAGCAATCTAAACCAAATCTTCAGAGCAAAAGAGCACTTAATGAGATATTTCTGTTAGATATAGAGAAGGCATGATCCTCTTCATGTAATTTTTGTCTTTGTTTGTGTCTCTGTGAAGAATGTCTGTGTTGTGTTTGTTTTGTGACCTAAATTTTGTTGAAAAAAAGAAAAAGGCCTGACTTTTTTCTGTATATTTTAGCTCTGACCAAGCTTGAGGTTGCAGAAAAGTTAGCTAATTTTTGAGAGCAAAGATTGGGGAGTTTAGCAATTGGTCATTTCAAAATTGCAAAAGTGCTTAGCATAAAACAAATGCTATATGAGTGTTAACTTATTTATTGGATTTAATCGCTTCATATTTAGTAACTTTATATGAGTTTCTAGATATAACCAACATATAATACCAACGTTGAGATAAATGAATTTTGTATGTGTATAAAGTAATTTGGAAGCAAATTCAATTAAATTAAGGCCTTCATGAGGAAGATATAGCATAGAGTAAAGAGGTCTCTTTCTTTTTCTTCCCCCTTTCTCCATTTCCCCATTTCCTAACTGTAGCAAGGACTTGTGGATGAAAGATTGACAAGAAGAGAAAGAAACTATGCTCAATCAGTTCAGTGAAATTTGTTTTTTGAGATATGATGGTAAAAGCAGTTTCATATAAATTGTAATCCTTTTGCACTGACTTTGGAAAAAAATTATGATGAATCTCTTAAATTACATGAGATGGTCACTATTAAATAGTATGTGCTAAAATTGTGAATTGGTTTACTTTAAGCACAAGATCTTAGAAATTTGTGTGCAAATATTGAAACATTACTACTGGAAATTTAAAACTGTATTTGATTTGATTTTAAGTTAAAATATAGGTTATTTAAACAAAGTTCTTATAGGTTACCTTAGGGGAGAAAACATGCTTGTATCTTCTAATTAGATGAAGTATGTTTCTTTCTAAAATGTATAGTGGGTAATTTGTAAAAAAATTATGAGCTATGCTTTAAAATTTTGTCAGCTCTGCTGGACATATGTATAAGTTGTTTTATGAAATTTGGACCAAAGTTATTTAGATATTAGCTATATTGTGAATCTTAAAGTTTAAGAAAAGAGGTGATTTTAAAAATAAGATACAAGAAAGATTGATTTGCAAAAGCAATTGATAGCTTGAATGTAATATTTAGTTTTAATATCACAAGGTAAAATATTGATTTTTAAAATGAGTTTTTAATTGGTGTGCATGCTAAAACTGGAAATGACTATAAATTACTTGAGATTCCCATCCATTTTTATGATAGGCTATGTGATATTTATTTGGCTATCACTTATAAAATTGTGAAATGACTAATTAAATTATATGTGGTTATTGTAGTAATATTGAAACCTGAAACTGTTAGGTATATTTGAATTATGTAGATGATAAGCATCAAAGTTGGAATTTGATCATGTGGGGAATACACATTGGCTATTATCTTTGGTAAAAGGTAGGAGCAAGCTCCTAGTGGAACTTGTCATTTGCCAGGGGAAAGGGCATATCCTTAGCTGGTAGACTAAATTCTGGGGGGACCTGACTCCCTAAAAACAGTTGGCTGTAAGAAGTGGGATCAGAAAGCATGGTGGAGTTGGGAGAGACACCAGTGGAGTAAGGGAAAGGAGAAGACAGAACAGGTGTTTGTCCCACCACATCTTTGGGACCCTCTTTTCTCTCACCCTCCCCATATGCTCCTCCTCCTCCTCCTCTGTCCCACACCTACCTCAGGTCCTAGCAATCCTCCAGGGGACTTATTAACTCCCTCCATCCTTCCCCCTAGACATATAAGGGAAGAAGAGCAACTTAAACCACTTATGGAGGACCAAAGGGTCTATCAGAACAATTAGATCAGTTTTTGAGCCCTAATATATATACTTGGGGTGAATTAATATCTATATTAAATATACTGTTTTCTCCAAAGGAGAGAAATCTAGTGAGAAAGGCTGCCATGGTACAATGAAGAAGAGGGATCCTCCTGCAGCTGGGGTAGTACTAGCTGATCAGAAATACCCCAATCAGGATCCCCAGTGGGACCACAAAAATGAGGTTCATTGGGGTCACATGCAAGACCTAAAGGATTTAATAATTATAGGAATTACAACATAGTGCCCAAACCACAGAACCTAAAGAAGCCATTCAACAGAATGCAAGGGACGGAGGAATCCCCTTCTGAGTTCTTAAAGAGACTGAAAGAAAGTATTGAGAAAATACAGAGGTTTGGATCCCTCGGACCCTGGACAAGGACAAGGAGTCTATGTTGAGAGTACATTTTATAATAGAGACATGGCCAGATATAAATTGAAATTATAGAAGATAGAATTATAGGCCATTAGGAAACATTGGAGAAGGGAAGATTTGGTCAAAATAAGGGCTTCTGAGGATTGAGGGTGTCAGAAGCTAGACTTGAGAATGGGAAAGATCCTCTAAATCCAGAAGTAGTTTATAAACATCTCTGGTTGCCAGAGGCTCATCTCTTCCTTTCACAGATAAAGAAGGGTGGGAAAAGGAAAGGAAAGATTTGTAGGCTTGGAAAGGTGAACATTTAACTCACCCTCCCCTACACTGGGTGTGGCTGCTTCTTAGTAGTGAGAACAAATTGCACTCACTGGAGCTCCCTCTCCCTCTCCTCCCAAGGTTAAATGAAATTACTTTAACGTGGTTTTTGTTGTTGTTTAAAAGAATAGTTTACATTTATATAGGATTAATAACTGAATGTTTGTTTTTATTTTTCAAATCTATGGCTGCTTTAAGGCAAGGTCATTTTTGATGCAGTATCAAAGATTCCACTGCTTAGCAATGCAAGAAACTTTTAAGAGATTTGCTAGAACTGCAAGTTCTCTGAAAATGATTATTTCTACCAAGGTCTCCATCTGTCTTCAGCAAATTATTTAATATTTATTTAAGTACATAATGGTTTCCTTGTTTAATGACTGTGATAACAAATATGATCTATAAAGTTCTTGAAGTTTCTAGATCAGAATTTTAACCTGATATGCCTGCACTAGTTTTGACTGTGTTTTGCAGGCACATTTGATAGGTTATTCACAATGGTTTGTAAGATTTTGTATGTGTGTGTATGTATATATATATATATATATATATATATATACATATATATATATATATATATATATATATCTGAAGCCTCTGATTAATGCAACTTGCTATTAGAGATAAAATCTCTTGGGATTGTAAATGATATTATTTTGAGTTTTGAATTAGAGTTCAAGATTTCTTAGGTAAAGTGGTTTCTGAAAGCTTCCACTGATGTGTAAATGGTAGAGGACAGGTTACAATTAATACTGAACAGATCCTGAAGGCCTAGGTAATAAGGATGTCCTAGTGGGAGAAATATATATCAGGATTAGTTTTAGGAATCTTCAAACATATGAAATAAAGAGGAGGGACTGAATGGGACCAGGTGAAGATTTCTCAAAAAGATTGTGAGATGGATTAGGTCAGACCCTAGGCCTGCAGGCCCATGACATGATTCTCAGAGGGCTGTAGAGCAGGTGAGGTCAGACCCTAGGTCTAAACTTCACAAAATGACAAAGTAGACAACATTGCTGACCATTAGTCAATGGTTTTTCAGTCCATCCAATGAAAAGACTTGGGTCTTTTGCTATTTAACCAAATTCAGTATTTCTGGATCACTAGAGCTAGACACCATGCTGGGAGATTAAAGCTGAGTGGCTTTGGGCATCCTGAGCTGGTGTCCTTGGTCCTCTCTTTGAAGGACCAAATAAATGCTTCCTCTTTGTATCTGAAGATACATCCGAGTAGTCAGTTTGGGTAAGGGGGTCTAGCACCCCTAGGTACACACACACACACACACACACACACACACACACACACACACACACACACATATAATATAAATTGAAACAAGCCAATTGAAACTACCAAATAATGGCAGTTTTAGGAAATTCAATTCTTGCTACATTCTTCCCTCATTCTTTTAATCATGGGTTGTGGATTGTAACAATGTAATGTCTAACACAGAGTTTATCTCTGCCCTGTAATCAGACTGTGCTGTTTATAATGCTGCATTAATGGACCCTCTCTCTGTTTTCTTTGTAAGGCCCTAAAAGCAAGAACAACAACAACAACAAAAACCAGTTTTTTTCAAGATTTGTGGCAGACAGAGGAACAAGAAACCACCAGCGCTTGCTGTTCTTAACCTTGAAAACACCCTAAGTTGAACTATACTTCAGAGGCTGCCAGATTATTTAGTCATTCCATAAACATTTATTAAGCATTTAGGATTTAGGGTACTGTACTAGGGGCTTCCAGGAAATACAAAATTTAATTAAGAAAGGTTTTTTGTGTCCAGGAACCATAAGGGAAATAAATACATGGAGTTTGGAAGACTTAATTTGGGATTCCACCTCTGGCACTTTACCTGATGGATGATCATAAAACTTTGTTTTATTCCCACTTATGGGGAAAGTAATAGCAAAATAGAACCTACTTTCCAAGGTTGTGTGAGGATCAAATAAGTGGAAAACACGTTGCAAGCTTTTATAAAGTGTTTGTATATATATATATATATATATATATATATATATATATATATATATATATATATATATATATATATATATATATGTGTGTGTGTGTATATATATATATATATATATATATATATATACACATATATATATTGGTTGTCGTTAAGCAATGAATAAACATTTATTAAGCACCTACTAAGTGCCAGGCACACAGGATAAGTGCTGGGAATCAAAAATAGCCAAAAGACAGTGTCTGGCCTCAAGCAATTTACAATCTAATGTAATAATTTTGGTTTTATGTTGTTTCAATCCTGTCTGATTCTTCATGACCCCATTTGGGGTTTTCTTGGTAAAGATACTGGAGTGGTTTGTCATTTCTTTCTCCAGCTCATTTTACAGATGAAGAAACTAAGGCAAACAGGGGTAAGTTACTCTTCTAGAGTCCCATGGTTTCCTGAATCTTCCTGATTCCAATCCCAGCACTCTATCTTAGCTGCCATAATCAATAATGACTAAAAATGATGTGATATAGAGAAGAGAGAACTGGCCTAGAAGATAGGAAAATCCAGATTCAACTCCTACCTATAACAATTCTGTGTGATTTTGGGAAAGCCACTTACCCCCTCAGTGCTCCAAGGTAGCACTCTGAAACTATAAATTATAAAGAAAGTTCCAATCTGCATTGCCAGAGAAAATGTCCCAATCTAGGACTTTCCTATACCAATAAAATCATAGATCTAATGACTTTCCTTATTACAATTCCTGGAAAATATAATGTGATGCTATAAAAATGGGACAAACAAAATGTTACAAGTGAAATGAGTAAAAAGGTCATTGTTAATTTGGTTTGGGGAGAGGAGGATTAAGGAAGGCTTCCTTGAGGAGGAAATATTTTAGTTATGGCTTTAATAAAAAGTTAAAAATTCACCAGGTGAACAGGGGGAAGGAAAGAATGTGCAAGCTAGAGGGCACAGGTGAAAGGCACAGTTCATGTTTCAGGAAGGGGAGGCAGACAACAATCTAGTCTGGCTGGCTCATAGATTATGTGGAAAGAAATCATTGGAGAAAAAGCTAGAAAGGTAGGATAACCCCAGAATACCAGGGAAAGGAATTTGATTTTTATCTGATTAGTAATAGGAAGCCATTAAAGACTTTTGATTTAGATAGAGAGGGATGATATGACCTTATCTTGACCATGCTTGGTCAAGCAAAGAATGTCTTAATGCTATAAGTAATAGGGGATTGACGTAGAAAGAGTAAAGGCACAAAAATCCTTTTCAAGGATAATAGACTAGTCTAGATGGGAAGTATTGAGTAATAGCTTTTTACAGAGAATCCTTTTTATACATCAACATTGTAGAATGAATTGCAGAAAATATGAGCAAAAATTAATCAAGCTCCTGTTAAAATGCTGTTTATCTTTCCTCCTCTAGGGAAAGAGTGAGTCAGAAAGAAATCATATTTAAGGTGAGAGGGCTGCTCTACATACAGGAGTGAACCAAGAAATTCCCACCAAATAGCAAAGATGTATTATTCTCCCCAGTGGAGCCCAGTATGGGGCAATTGAATAAACTTTCTAATCTTGCTTTTGTCTGTTTTTCCCATTGTGGCTTTTTGTTTTGTTGTGTTATAATTAGCCTACTTATAATACGGTTCTATGCTGTGGTGAAAATGCTGACACACACATCATGGTGATACCACATGCTGGCAGTCAGATCATTAAAGAGATGTTTGTTTTGTTTTAGCCTTAAAGTCCTCAAAATAAAAATGCTGCTGCCTGCTTAGAAAAGCATCATTAGCCTGCTTAGGTAACAACTTTAAACTTAGACAAGACCGGATGGCTTTTATTTGTCTACCTGCAAAGTGATCAGAAAGTTATCATGTATTACCTTCATTGAGAAGCAACAAAATGCAGTCATTCTTAAGTAAAACTAAGATGCTAACTAAACACTTTTGAATAATATAGTTTTGAAAGATCATTTCATAAGCTACTGAAATATATGAGGAAGAACTTTATTGATTTAAAATCCTCAAGATGCAATAAGAAAAGTGCAGATGGATCAAAAACAAGTTTTTAAAAATCCCTCAAAACCATAATTAAATGTTCTATGAGCAGCTTGCAAAGAACTCTCAATAGGAACAAGCAGACACAGTTACTTTCTTCTCTGTTTATTTGGCAAAATAAAATGTTGAGAAACTGCAAATGTACAAGTTTATCAAGAGGCAAGAATGAGAAAGAAGGAAGAGATAGGTTGTGAGCCAGTGACTGAGGCATGGATTAGAAATGAGAAAAATCTAGATATGAATACTGCTTTGCTATTTTAATTCAAGTTAATAAATGTTTATTAAGCACCTACTATGTGCCAGGAATTGTACTGGTATTAAGGATACAAATATATAAACAAAACAGTCCTTAGTAGCGGAATGAACTTGGGCCAATAGTTTTATTTCTCTGGATCTTAGTTTCTTCCCTATAAGATGTTGTTCATTCTTCCTTCTTCAAGAGGATCAATGAAAGCACAAGGACAATGTCTTGACTTGTACATAAATTGATTTTAAATGAGACAGCTTCACTCTCTTCTTCAGAGACATCAAAGTCCAATGATAAGACAAAAAGGTCCAGTAGATGAACTTGACCTTTCTAAATTAAGATCTACAATTTGGTGGAAGTTATAAATTGTCTCAAATGGCATCTTTGCTGATTCTCTAGGGTTTTCTAAGTAAAGCATTTCAATAAATAGTGATGAATAGTTTCATCTCCTCTTTACTTGTCTTTATACTTTCAAATTATTTTTCATGTCTTTTTTGCTATCACTAACCTTACAAGAGTGCTTCAGATAATAGTGGAAAGAATAAATTTCATTTATTAGGGAAGGTTTTGGTGTATCCCCATTGCACATGATGCTTGCTTTTGGTTTAGTTAGATGTTTTTGTGACCTTAAAAAAGAAGCATATATGTATATTATATACAAAGACCTTTTTGGCATCTATTGAGATAATTGGATTATTTTGAATGCTTTATAAAATGAATGTATTTGAATAAAATAATAACAAAAATATATATAATACTTCACATTTATACAATACTGGGCACTGTTCTAAGTATTTTACAAACATTTCATTTGATCTATGCAACAACCTGGGAGATAGTTACTAATATTTATCTTAATTTTGGAGTTGAAGAAACTGAGGCAGATAGAGATTGAATAACTTGCCAGTAAGTGTATAAGGTTGGATTCAGTTCTTCTAAACTCTAGACTTAGTGTTCTGATCATCCATCAGTAAGATCTCTTATACTTTTCAATCCAAAAACTCTAAATAGTAGATAATAATAACTCACAATTACTAAGTTTGTGCTGGAGTCAGTTCTCACTGGCTAAAGAAAACTAGTTGTTAAATTTTCATTATGAACATTTATACTTAGAAATCAGCTAAATTCAAAATCATATCTTGACACTGTTTTGTTGATTGGTAGTCTTAAGAAAATGTTAATAATGCAGATTAAATTTGTGAATGTTATATTTTTTCCAGGGAGCAGGTTGTTAAAATTTTACCAGCACATCTTTGTATATGGTGTTGATCAGGGAGTCCCAAATCAATTAGATGAAGTCCCTAATCAACTTGATGATATTATCAGTCTGAATGGCATCTTTCATAGAGGCAGTCATTCATCCTTGCACCTTACCAATAGAATAGAAAGAAATCTGAATAGTTCTCAGTGACTAGGTTTGCTTCTAAAATGGTTGGCAACTAAGAGTTGGGGAGTTAAACTCTCTTTAGAAGAGCCACTTCTCTGTGTGGTCTATAAAAACAGATTGTAATAATTCCCCCTCCCCTTTTTTGCATACTTTCTCTTTCTTGGACTTTCAAGTGGAAAGGAAAGTATTTTTGCCAGAAGCAGAAAATGATTACTTAAAAGAAAAGAACATAGCAAATGGTATGCACTTGCCCAGATGGCCTCAGGTTCCTGGCCTTATGTTCCTACATTTTTTCCCTTTCTGCTCCCTCTTCTGAACTCTGGAATTGTTTTTCTGAGACTAGTGTTCCTGAGAATGAACTTTCCATTCCCAAGATTCCACAACATCCATGACATCAAAAAGAGTCCGAGAAAGCACATGGCAGTCTATCTCGAAGTTTATCCCAAGTTTGAGCTCCCCATTTGGAGAAACCTAGAAATAATACATACTGAATTTTTTTTTGAAGATTTTCTTAGTAAGATTCTGGAGTCAGGGTAATGAGCTAGAGATAAAATTGACCCCTTGGAATCATATCCCCAACAGAGTCAGACTTTATCCATGTGAGATACAGAATGTGTGTGTGTGTGGGGGTATTTGTGTTCTGGGCCACAGGTTACATCTATATAACACTAAGTTTTGCATATTTCATAGCATTTGATTCTCACAATGATCATTTGAGAGAAGCATTATAATTACCTCCATTTTACAAATGATGAAATTAAGATGCAGAGATACTTAGTTAAATGTGATTAAATTTCAATTTGATCTAAGTGACATGACTAGAAAGTATGGAAGTTAAAATTAAAAACTAGGTTCTCCTGACTCCAAGGTCAATGCTGTGGACTAGAGAGATGTGCTTACTGATGAATCTATTGTTTCAGTCCTATAAGAAGACAAAGAGTTTTAGTGACTGGTTTGTCAAACCTGTCTGTGCTAGCAGTGCTGATGTTCTTTGTCAGAAGGGAGGAATGTAAAAAGCCACTGGTGTAACAGATTGTTTATTGTTCTCATGTCTCTGACAGATTATGAGTAACTAAAAGGAACAGATACAATTTTCTTTTCAATCAGCTTGACTTTCTCCTCTGTTTCTTAGAATATCTATATATCTGGGAATAAAAGTGAGAGGAGGCTCATTCTCCACTCCCACCCACAAATTAATTGAATACATATTGTAATTTATAATGAATAATCTAAGATTTAGGTAAGCGAATAGACAATACTGTCTTCAATGTAAGGAAAACAGAACTTCAAAGGCATCTTCTGAAATAAACTGGCAATGTGATGCTAAACAAATTTCCTAACCTCCCCTTCCTCCTAGACAACTCAGAGTCTCAAAGACTCTAAATTGTAGAAAAGGTACCACAGGTTTGTGGAAAGAAGAACAAAGAAGAAAAAAAAGAGGTTCCTACCCTCAAATAGCATCTATTCTACTGGTATGGGGTGTGTGTAAGAGAGTATACATCATCTACATAAATAAATAGGCATAAAGTAGTAAAGCAAGAATAAATTGATATGGAGTATCAAGTGAGAAAACTCCCTTGAACAGAAGAATAGCACAACCTGATCTATGCATGTAGTTGTCTGATATAAATGCTAAGATCAGATTTGAGGAGAGGAAACAGTAATGGGGAAAGAGATATTTAAAAAAAAAACTGAGTCAGAATAGAGAGAGATTTTATAAAATAAATTGATAGTAGATAGGGAATAATAAAAAGGTGAGAGAAAGCAAAGTGTCAGAGAGAATGTCAACATTTTGAACATTTTAGACTTGGTGAATAGTTGTCCTACTGACAGAAGTCATGAATTCAGAAGAAGGAACAGGTTTTGGGGAAAGATAATCAGCTCAGTTTTGCAAAGCTGAGTTTGACTTGTGGATAAAAGTGTTTTGAAGGCAGCTCAGATAAGATCATTGTTGAGTTCAGAAGAGAAGTCAGGGCTAGAAAAATAGACTGGGTATTGATTTGTGCAGTGGCTAGCTGAAGACAAAAGCTTAAATAGTTGGGAAGAAGATAGGAAGTACTAAGACAGAAACCGTACAAAGGAAAAAAAGGAACACTTCAAAAAGCTCAGAGAGAATATCCCAGTATTCTACCCCCGTTAAATCACTATACTGTCTCTAACTGTTAATAATAGCTAGCATTTATATAGTACTTAAAGTTTTGGAAAGCATTTTAGAAACATTATTGCATTTTATTGTAAAATAATTCTGGGAGTTAATATTATCTCTATTTTACAAATTTGAAAATTGAGGCTTGGAGTAGGAAAGATGGTTGCTCAGGAAGTATCTGAGGGTAGATTTAAACTTAAATCTTTCTATTATGAAGTATAATAACAGGCACTCTTCAAAAAAAACAACTTAAAACTAAAAGATAAAGGCATTTTAGAAGTTAAGAAAGGACAGAATATCTAGAAATACTTGTTCAAGGTCACAGGAGCAGTGTCTGTTAGAAGTAGGAACTGGACTCAGGTCATCCTAATTCTGAGGCAGGGTATTTGTCCACTGTCATTAAACATATTAGGCCCTCATCACCTCTCTTCTTGATTATTACAGTAATTCTCTAATTGGTTTCCCTCTCATATATCTCCCCATTCCAATTCATTCTCCATTCTATATACCTAACAGGTCACTCCCTTTTCCTATAAACTCCAGTGGCTCCCTATTAGCTCTGGGATCAACTTTAAAGTCCTCTGTTCAACATTAAAAGCTCTTCACACAACCTCCCCCTTTCTTATCTTTCTGTTTTTATTGTACTTAATTCTCTTCCATAGATTACCAAGTAGCCGCTCTGGCTTACTGAATGTTCATCTATGCTCCATTTTCCAACTGTATTTGACCATATGTCTTAGGGGACTTCAGGAGAGGTGTTACTAGGGAGTGTCTCAAATGCTGCTGGAGAACTCTAATTTCAAGCTTCCCCTGAATAAGCCAACTGGATACTGCTAAATCTCACTGACTGGGAAGATTTACCAGGGTCTCAGTTCTATGGGGATCATAAATGGTTTGTCCTTTTTGAGTGCATTGCAGAAGAGAATCTGGGATTACTTTTCAAAAGATTTTATGAAGCCAGCTGTGAAAAAAGCATTGCAAGATAAGATTTGTGAAAATCCCAAGTGATAGAAACTGAGGTGGGGGAAGAATGGATCACAGAACCTGGAGAGAGTGCCTGTTGGGATGACATTCCTGAAGCCCACCTTTGTGCACACTAGAGAATGACAAGCAGCAGCAGGAACACTGTGGCTATTGGCAAAGAAATGATAGCAGTCTGTGCATGTAAGTCATTCTCCCTCTGAATTTCTGTCTCCACAAAAGCCAAGGTAGGTAAATTGGAAGGTCATTATAAAATGCTAATTTTTTTTGTTTTGTTTTATTAAGGAGCGGATTCTCAGCATTCCTAAATGCATCAGAAAGGCCAAGAAAAATGAAGATTGACAAAGGCTCAAGTTATTTTAATATGATTTTTTGTTTTATATGGACTCAAAGAATTTCATAATTCTGTCTTTGTTGACTTTCAGGATTGATTTTCATCTCCTATACAGATGACATTTCAATATTTTTATATCACTAGTAAGAACCTGGATCTTGAAAAAGACATTTATGAGAATTCTATTTTTATGACATCGTCACCATTTTTGATGGATTTTACCTGGTCCTATATAAAAAAGTGGAAAAGGTAGAAGATCTAAACATGGGCATAATATGATTGCCCATTCTTCCCACTTAGACGAGCTAACCCCAATAAATAAAATATTTAGTTATGACTAGGAAGTGATTTATTGTTAAAATACCCCTATAAATATGATGGTGGAGACTTGATACCCATATGATCCTCACAGGTAGCAACTCTACATATCATATCTAGGAAATCATATGTAAAAAACACTTTTGTTCTCCTGATTGATTTTTTTCTTCTTCTAATTAATACTGAGCATCAAAATATTCTGGCAGATATATGATCTTGGCTGCTAGATTAACTCAAAAGTTTCTATCAAAGGAGAAAAGACAAAATCATTTTTATATGAGTTTTACACTGTCATACTAAATGGATAACATATTTCCAAGATCTGGTGTTGGAATCTTACTTGTTTGCAATGTACTTACTTAGATAATTATGCAGTATCACGTCCATCACCAACTTTAGAGTTCAAAGGAACCTTAAATGGACTAGTCTCTGAGGACCAGTCATGTAATTTAACTCTTTAACTTTGAAAATGAAATACCAAGACCCAGAAAAGTGGCTTTTAGCAGAGCTGGTATTCTAATCTAGCTCCTTGGATTAAAATCTAAAACTTGGGGACTTGCTTATGAGTTATCCAAACGATAATCACTTAATTTATAACAATTAATGATGACTAGATTGAGTAACAGCCTTAGAGGTAAACAGTCTTAGAGAGAGGGATGCATTATGGTGAACAGCATGTTAGTCAGTGGCTCTACTTGATTAAAAATGACATAGCTATAGGTTTCTACCATCAATCAAACATTACTTTTTGAATCATGTTGGGAAAGAAAAATCAGAGCAAAAGGGAAAAATCATGGGAGAGAGAAAAAAAAACAGAAAAATGAAGTATACATAGCATGTGTTGATTTACATTCAGTCTCCTTAGTTATTTTTCTGGATGCAGATGACATTTTCTATCCAAAGTCTATTGGGATAGCTTTGAATCACTGAACCATTGAGAAGAGCCAAGGCTTTCATACTTGATCATCATACATTCTTGCTATTATCGTGTACAATGTATTCCTGGTTCTGCTTATTTTGCTCAGTATCAATTTATATAGAGCTTTCCAGACCTTTTTAAAGTCAGCTTGTTGATCATTTTTATAGAATAATAATATCCCATTGCCTTCATATACCATAACTTGTTCATCCATTTAATTAATGGGCATCTACTCATTTTGAAATTCTTTGCTACCACAAAAAAGCTGCCACAAATATTTTTTCACATGTCCAGTTTCCCTTCCTTTACTATTTCCTTGGGATATAGAACCCAGTAATGGCACTGCTGGGTCAAAGGGCATGGACAGTTTTATAATCCTTTGGGCATAGTTCCAGATTGCTCTCCAGAATGGTTCAATCATTTCATAACTCCACCAAGAATGCATTTGTGTCCCAGTTTTCCCACATTTCTCCAACATTTATTATTTTTTCCTGTCATCTTAGCCAATCTGATAAGTGAGAAGTGGTCTACCATCAATCTTCAATGAAGCTTTTTTAGACCACAAAATCTACTAAGTAGTACATTACTGATGATAGATTTTTGCTTTAAAATAGCTCCAAGTCATGTAAGTTATGATAGTATGACTACTTCTCCTACCAAACAATGGAGATAGTATCAATTCTCAGTCACAGTTGTCCTATACACTACTAATTGTTCATGTCTATTTTTGATCATTAGAGGAGGATGGGCAAAGTTTTGGTTGGTGGGAAGTCCAACTTAAAGAGAACTGATGGAAGATAAAATTATAAGTAACTGACAATGGCCTTGGTAGTCTAAGGATGAAACATGTCTCTTATTGCTCATGAGAGAAATGATAGATTATAATTTGCAGAATAAGAAATACATTTTCAAATATGGTTAATGAATTGGTTTATTTTTATTTAAATGCACTAAGTTTTTACAGGGGAGAAAAAAGCAGCTGCAACTTAAAAAAGGAATACAAGGTTAAAATTACAAAAAGAAAAGAATACACATGCAGAACAAGACAGATAATGCCAGAAGCCTGGCTATATAGCTTAAGATACATGACTGGGATGGGCTCTATTTCTCAATCAGATAGTTTTTTTTTTTACTTTTTTCTTTTTTACAAGTCTTGACAATGTGATGGGCCTAGGCAGCCAGGCAAGCTTGAAGTCCAATTTAAAAGGGTGTGATATCAGTCAGAAACCTGCCTATTTATAGTGAATTACAAAGCATTAGAAGTTGACCTATGAAGTTTCTAATTTTTCCAAAGAATTTGTTATCTATCAGAACTGTGAACCAAGGTATTAGTGGAATAAAGAAATCAAAGAAGGTGCAAAAATTGTTCTTGTGAAAGGGATATTGGGTGTGAATCCAATTTTGTATAGCACCATTCAGATATGTACAGTGGGTGAATCATAAAATTTGAATTGGAAATAACCTAAATTGTTCATCATATCCAACCTATACCCCCCATAAGAGTTTCTACAATAACATATTAGATAAATGTCTGCTTAAAGACATCCAATAACGAGGCACCCAACCTTCCCAAAGAAGTCTATTTCCTTTCATTTTTTTGGACAGCTCAAATTGTTAGGAAGCTTTTTTTACTTCTGACATCAAGCCTAAATTTTTCTCTT